>NC_088401.1:13406263-13638763 GCF_034236695.1 Oncorhynchus nerka | reverse complement strand
CTCTGTTTATTATCTATCCTGATTGACTAGTCACTTTTACCCCTACCTACATGTACATATTACCTCAACTACTTCAACTACCTGGTACCCCTGCACATTGACTAAGTACCGGTACTCCTTCTATATAGCCTCGTTATTACCTCGTACCCCTGCACATTGACTCAGTACCGGTACTCCTTCTATATAGTCTCGTTACTACCTCGTACCCCTGCACATTGACTCAGTACCGGTACTCCTTCTATATAGTCTCGTTACTACCTCGTACCCCTGCACATTGACTCAGTACCGGTACTCCTTCTATATAGTCTCGTTACTACCTCGTACCCCTGCACATTGACTCAGTACCGGAACTCCTTCTATATAGCCTCGTTATTACCTGGTACCCCTGCACATTGACTAAGTACCGGTACTCCTTCTATATAGCCTCGTTATTACCTCGTACCCCTGCACATTGACTCAGTACCGGTACTCCTTCTATATAGCCTCGTTACTACCTCGTACCCCTGCACATTGACTCAGTACCGGTACTCCTTCTATATAGTCTCATTACTACCTCGTACCCCTGCACATTGACTCAGTAGCGGTACTCCTTCTATATAGCCTCGTTACTACCTCGTACCCCTGCACATTGACTCAGTACTGGTACTCCTTCTATATAGTCTCGTTACTACCTCGTACCCCTGCACATTGACTCAGTACCGGTACTCCTTCTATATAGCCTCGTTACTACCTCGTACCCCTGCACATTGACTCAGTACCGGTACTCATTGAATATAGTCTCGCTATTGTTATTTTATTGTGTTACAATTTTTTTTCTCCCCTTTTTCTTACTTTCTTACTTTTCATTGTTGGGAAAGGGCTCGTAAGTAAGCATTTCAAGCTGTTCTTAATGTTTTGTATGCTCAGTGTTTGTTGCCTTTACATCTAAGAGCCTGAGCACCTGTTCAATGATCAGAGGTCAAAGGTTAAGTACTCCTTGATGACAGGGCTTGAGATTAGCTCTGCAAAACCGCTGAATCCAATCACAGTTGCAGGTATTTATGATATGTTTGTTCATGTGTGCTTTTTTTGTGTGGTTTATGAACGGGGTAAAACTGCACAAGACCATCACAAGGCAAGAAATGATTGATTCATCTTAGCACAGTTAGCTCTACAAGGTTTTGATCAATGCTTTGAACTGACAATCCCCAGCCATCTACACTTGATTGATGTGGCAGTCCATCTGTCTCCATGAATGGTGTACACTTTGTGGCTTACCTCAGTCATACCCTGCCTCTCCTCCTGCTGAAATACCACCATACATTATCCTCTCACTACCTGTGGTTGTGCTACTAAGAGCAGTCGGGAGTTTTTTATGACTCTATGAAAATGTATTAATGTGATCTTGAGGGATCCATTACAGCTGCAGGGAGGGCTGTTGGGGCTGATAAGGGGCCCACAGGGAAATGTCTTTTTAATTTGAGCTCCGTCCAATGCCGCCCCATCATTCTCCTACAGCAACAACCATAGAGACTTGCTTGTATTCAAAGAGCCAGCTCAGCACAAACTAGAGAGGGAGAGAGAACTTCCTGTACAAAACGTTCCACTGTAATAATGAAGGTGTAAACTTGGCAGTAGAAAACCTAAACAGTATATTTGAACACTCAGCTTCCCTATCAAATCTGTGGGGTCTGTTTGTGTTTGTGAACAGAGCCCCAGGACCAGCTTGCTTAGGGGGCTCTTCTCCAGGTTCATCTCTCTGTAGATGATGGCTTTGTTATTTCCAGTTTGGGAATCGCTTCCTTTTAGGTGGTTGTAGAATTTAACGTCTCTATTCTGGATTTTGATAACAAGCGGGTATTGGCCTAATTCTGTTCTGCATGCATTATTTGGTGTTGTACACAGAGGATATTTTTGCAGAATACTGCAGGCAGTGTCAATTTGGTGTTTTTCCCATTTTCCCATCTTAGTTTGTGAGCGGACCCCAGACTGCACAACTATAAATGGCAATGGGTTCTACAACTGATTAAAGTATTTTTTAGGAAGCCCCTAATTGGAATGTCAAATGTTATGTTCCTTTTGATGGCATAGAAACCCTACTTGCCTTGTGTCTCAGATCATTCACAGCTTTGTGGAAGTTACCTGTGGCGCTGATGTTTAGGCCAAAGTATGTATAGTTTTTTGTGTACTTTAGGGCAACGGTGTCTAGATGGAATTTGTATTTGTGGTCCTGGCAACTGGACCTTTTTTGGAACACCATTATTTTTCTCTTACTGAGATTTACTGTCAGGGTTCAGGTCTGACAGAATCTGTGCAGAATATCTAGGTGCTGTCCCCAAACCTCCTTGGTTGCGCAAACAACCAAACAACCAAACAACCAATTTTAACCTCACACTTGTTGTTTGTGTACATGGAATTTGTATGGTCGTATGTTTTTCTCTCCAACATCCCTCTCCCTTTCCATCAATTTGTATAGCAGACCCTCATGCCAAATTGAGTCAAAAGCTTTTTTGAAATCCACAAAGCATGAAAAACTTTACCTTTGTTTTTGTTTGTTTAAATACATGGTCTGTCATATGGTAATTTGGTAAAAAGACAATTTGACGTTTGCTCAGTACATTGTTTTCACTAAGGAAATGTACGAGTCTGCTGTTAATGATACTGCAGAGGATTTTACCAAGGTTGCTCTTGACGTGTATTCCACAGTAGTTATTGGGGTCAAATTTCTCTCACCTTTGTAGATTGGGGTGATCAGTCCTTGGTTCCAAATATTGGGGAATATGCCAGAGCTGAGGATGACGTTAATGTCACGACTTCCGCCGAAGTCGGCCCCTCTCCTTGAGCCCCTCTCCTTCCGCCGTTCGGCAGTCGATGTCACCGGCTTTCTAGCCATCGCCGCTCCATTTATCCATTTGTTTTGTCTTGTTCCCTGCACACCTGGTTTTCAGTCCCCAATCACACTACATGTATTTATTCCTCTGTTATTCCTCCCCCTCATGTCTTTGTGTGAGATTGTTTTGTGTTACGTGTCTATGTTGACGCGCTTTACTGGTATGCATTTATTCCGTGTTTTATTTCACGAGGTGAAACCATTCAAGTCACGCAGCATCTCGATTGTGAAGGGAGTATTCTCTGACCTGAAATTCTTCACTAAATCCCAACAGTGTCTGAGCAGTCGGTAAAAAGCCTTGGAAGGTGGTATAATGCAAGCCTGAAGGACAAAGACCAGGTGCAACAGCTGCGCAAAGACATCAGTAGTAGCCTACAGTCCATCGACAACACCCAGGAAAGTTAAAGGCCTGGTGTCTGCAGTTTGGTCTCCTACCCCGGGTGTTGTGGCCCCTAGCAGTGTATGAGGTTCCAATCTCAACAGTGGAGAAGATGGAAAGAGGAGTCACAGGCTACTTAAAGAAGTGGCTCGGAGTTCCACGATGCCTTACCACCATAGGCCTCTATGGAGATGGTGTCCTCAAGCTGCCCCTCACCAGTCTAACAGAGGAATTCAAGTGTGCAAAAACCAGGCTCCAGATGACACTGAATGAATCTCGAGACCCAGTGGTGAGCAACAACGCACCGACCTTGGCAACTGGGCGCAAATGGAGGCCAGGAAAAGCAGTCCAGGAGGCAACAGCAGCCCTAAGACATGCTGACATTGTGGGTCATGTTCAGAAAGGGAGAGGAGGCCTTGGGCTAACTAGCCGTGCTGCTTGGAGTAAGGCCACTGCACCAGAGCAGCGGAAGATGGTAGTGCAGGAAGTACGCCATCAAGAGGAGGCTGCAAGGTGGGCCAAGGCAGTCTCTCTTGTCAAACAGGGACAGTGGACTTGATGGGACAGTGTGGAGAAGAGGAAGATCAGCTGGAAGGATCTGTGGGCCATGGAAGCAAGGCGGTTGAGCTTTTCCATCAGAGCAACATATGACGTCCTTCAACCTTCGTATTGAGGTTCAACGTTCTAACCATTTCAATGTGTGGACCACGGTCTCACATCTTTCTTGCATGATATTAATTTATTTTCCAAGCCTTTATTCACTCTGCGTAAAAGGGGCGTTCCATTATCCTGTCACAATCTCTGAGCTCCATTGGGGCGAGGCTACTTACTGGTGCAAAGTATCATCAAAAACTATGATCTCGTTAGAAAACTAAAATCACATTCTATCTTAACAAAAATATTTTCCACATTTTTCATGTCTCACCACAACATATAAGATGAAAACCTGACATATACAGTGTGTATACTTTTCATGTTACAGTATTTTTGTTATAACATTTTTATCAATTTATTAATGACATCACAAAATAGACATTAGTTTTGCATAGACCCCATGTTCTGATGTTAGGAATATTGTTCCAGTGTTCACTTTTTGGACGTTAGAGTTTTGGGCGGGCATAAGTGTCTGTGAACAAATACATTTCTTTAGTTGATACTAAAGAGCAAGAGAGAGAGTCTCTGCTGCATACAATTTACGACCGGGCGTGAGGTGTCAAAAAGCGGCCCAGCCCGCCCTCTTCTGTGGGTGAGAGAGGGCCTGGTTATTTGTCAACCATATCCAAGCTGATCTGAGCCCTTGGATCCTCACGTGTAGTCATGACAATATTTGATCATTTCATTGAGGATACCATCAACACCACAGGCCTTTTTTGGTTGGAGGGTTTGTATTTTGTCTTGTAGTTCATTCAATGTAATTGGAGAATCCAGTGTGTTCTGGTAGTCTTAAATAGTTGACTCTAAGATTTGTATTTGATCATGTGTATGTTTTTGTTGTTTGTTCTTTGATATAGAGCCAGAAAGATTGGAGAAGTGGTTTACCCACACATCTCCATTTTGGATAGATAACTCTTTGATTGTTTAGTGTTTTGCAATTTTCCCAAAAGTGGTTAGAGACTATGGAATCTTAAATTACATTGAGCTGATTTCTGACATGCTGTTCCTTCTTTTTCTGTAGTGTTTCTCTCTCTCTGACTGATGTCTGATGCTGGGGTGAGTTACCTTGACTGTGTCTCTCTACTCTTTCAGACGTGATTGCTATATACCATTGTAAACATAAACAGACTTACAGTCCGTCTGAGTGTGACTAGCTACTTCTCTAGTCTTCTCTACCTACTCCTCTAGTCCTCCTCCCTCTCTTATCAGTTCTCTCTGTCAATTGCTCTCCTCTCTCCATCTCTCTCCCTCTCTCTCTCTCTCCCTCTCCCCTTCCCTCTCTTCCTCTCTCTCCCCCTCTCTCCTCCTCCTCTCTACTTGCAAGCTACTATCCAATCGGAGAGGCAGAGGTTAACTGCCCTCAACCGCAGTATTGACTGCTGAGTAATTAGCCTTAAGTGGAGACTGGCGGAGGGAGAATGGCACTAACAGATGATCTGTATTGAAGAGATGCATTCCTTCTAATCAATACAAGTCCATTTGTGGAAATGGAGCAATTTGGGGAGAAATACACCCCTGTCCCTGGCTTGGACAGCATTCACTTAGCCAGAGCAAGAATCAACTTCTTTTTCTGACTTCGCTCGTTCCCTGTCACGTTCTGACCTTAATTTCCTTTGTTTTGTATTTATTTAGTATGGTCAGGGCGTGAGTTGGGTGGGTTGTCTATGTTTGTTTTTCTAGGTTTTGGGAATTTCTATGTTTCGGCCTAGTATGGTTCTCAATCAGAGGCAGGTGTCATTAGTTGTCTCTGATTGAGAATCATACTTAGGTAGCCTGGGTTTCACTGTGTGTTTGTGGGTGATTGTTTCCGTGTCTGTGTTTGTTCGCCACACTTTACTGTTTCGGTTTTGTTCACGTTTATTGTTTTGTATTCATTGAGTGTTCAGTTCATGTTTTTAAATAAACAACCATGGACACTTACCACGCCGCATCTTGGTCCGATCCTTGCTACACCTCCTCTTCAGACGAAGAGGAGGAAAACCATTACAGAATCACCCACCCACCAAGGACCGAGCGGCGTGGTAAAAAACCGCAGCGACGACAGCAGCAGCAGCAGCAACAGCGGCCAGCATCACAGGACTCCTGGACATGGGAGCAGATACTGAACAGAGAGGGACCCTGGGCACAGGCTGGGGAAAATCGCCGCCCTAAAGCAGAGCTGGAGGCAGCGAAAGCTGAGCGGCGTGGTAAAAAACCGCAGCGACGACAGCAGCAGCAGCAGCAACCACAGCGGCCAGCATCACAGGAGGAATGGACATGGGAGGATGTATTGGACGGCAAGGGTTGCTACACCTGGGAGGAGATCCTGGCGGGAAAGGATCGCCTTCCATGGGAACAGGTGGAGGCAGCTAGGAGAGCGGAGGCAGCCGGAGAGAGGAGCCAGCGATGTGAGGAGCCAGCACGGCAGTGCGACAGGTACGAGAGGCAGCCCCAAATTATTTTTGGGGGGGGCACACGAGGTCTGGTACTAAGCCAGGTAGCAGACCTGAGCTCACTCCTCGTGCTTATGATAAGCAGCGCATTACTGGTCAGGCACCGTGTTATGCGGTTAAGCGCACGGTGTCGCCAGTGCGTGCCCATAGCCCGGTGCGCTATAGGGCAGCCCCGAGAGTGCCATGCGAGTGTGGGCATTGAGCCAGGGCGTATGGTGCCTGCTCAGCGGGTCTGGTCGCGGTACGCAGTTTTGGTCCAGGTTATCCTGCGCCGGCTCTGCGTGCTGTGTCTCCGGGCGCTGGGAGGGTGCAGTGCGTCCTCTGCCCGCGCTCCGCTCGTGCCGGGCAAATGTGGGAGTGGAGCCAAAGGGAGAGGTGCGTGTAGTAAGCACTAGATCTCCCGTGCTTACCCACAGCCCGGTTCAACCTGTGCCTGCACTCTGGAGGGTCCGGGCTAGAGTAGTTGTCCAGCCTGGGGAAGTGGTGCCAAGGTTGCGCACCAGAGCTCCAGTGCTCCCCCACAGCCCGGTCCTTCAGGCTCCTCCTAACACCAAGCCTCCTGAAGGTCTCCCCAGCCTGGTGGTTCCTGTGGCAGCCCCACGCACCAGGCTGTCTCTCTGTCTCCTCCCTGCAGGTGGTCCCGCCTGTCCGGCGCCGCTGCCGGGCCTCCCGCCTGTCCGGCGCCGCTGCCGGAGCCTCCCGCCTGTCCGGCGCCGCTGCCGGAGCCTCCCGCCTGTCCGGCGCCGCTGCCGCAGTCTCCCGCCTGTCCGGCGCCGCTGCCGGAGCCTCCCGCCTGCCCGGCGCCGCTGCCGGAGCGTCCCGCCTGCCCGGCGCCGCTGCCGGAGCGTCCCGCCTGCCCGGCGCCGCTGCCGGAGCCTCCCGCCTGCCCGGCGCCGCTGCCGGAGCCTCCCGCCTGTCCGGCGCCGCTGCCGGAGCGTCCCGCCTGTCCGGCGCCGCTGCCGGAGCCCCTCAGCCCAGAGGCGCCAGAGCCCCTCAGCCCAGAGGCGCCAGAGCCCCTCAGCCCAGAGGCGCCAGAGCCCCTCAGCCCAGAGGCGCCAGAGCCCCTCAGCCCAGAGGCGCCAGAGCCCCTGCCCCTCTGTCCCGAGCCCCTCAGCCCAGAGGCGCCAGAGCCCCTGCCCCTCTGTCCCGAGCTCCTGCCCCTCTGTCCCGAGCTGCCCCTCTGTCCAGTGGGGTCATTGAGAGGGGTGGCCATGGTGAGAAAGCCACGGAGGCGGACAATAAGGCGGACTAAGACAATGTGGAAGTGGGGTCCGCGTCCCGCGCCAGAACCGCCACCGCGGACAGACGCCCACCCAGACCCTCCCCTATAGGTCAAGGTTTTGCGGCCGGAGTCCGCACCTTTGGGGGGGGGTACTGTCACGTTCTGACCTTAATTTCCTTTGTTTTGTATTTATTTAGTATGGTCAGGGCGTGAGTTGGGTGGGTTGTCTATGTTTGTTTTTCTAGGTTTTGGGAATTTCTATGTTTCGGCCTAGTATGGTTCTCAATCAGAGGCAGGTGTCATTAGTTGTCTCTGATTGAGAATCATACTTAGGTAGCCTGGGTTTCACTGTGTGTTTGTGGGTGATTGTTTCCGTGTCTGTTTGTTCGCCACACGGTACTGTTTCGGTTTTGTTCACGTTTATTGTTTTGTATTCATTGAGTGTTCAGTTCATGTTTTTAAATAAACAACCATGGACACTTACCACGCCGCATCTTGGTCCGATCCTTGCTACACCTCCTCTTCAGACGAAGAGGAGGAAAACCATTACATTCCCTTCTCTTACTATTTGCAAAAGATCTGCATTAAAGCTCAACTGAAATGTAAAGGGAATGTTCCCGTGCTAACGGACACTGCCGATAAAACGCTGCAAATGTCGGCTGAATCGGAAATGACTTTTAAATTTCATTTGTGCGAAGGCCGCTGAACTTTTGCGAAATGGATTGAATCCAACCGTCTCTATATGTATTATCTCTCGTTGGCTATCTTTTATTGTCCCCCCCCCTCTCCTGCTGTCTTTCCCCTCTACTGTTATTCTCCTCTCTGGGAGATCACTATTCCAGTAACCAGTCTCTCTGGGAGATCACTATACCAGTAACCATCCTCTCTGAGAGATCACTATACCAGTAACCAGTCTCTCTGGGAGATCACTATACCAGTAACCAGTCTCTCTGGGAGATCAATATACCAGTAACCAGTCTCTCTGGGAGATCAATAGACCAGTAACCAGTCTCTCTGGGAGATCAATAGACCAGTAACCAGTCTCTCTGGGAGATCACTATACCAGTAACCAGTCTCTCTGGGAGATCACTATACCAGTAACCATCCTCTCTGAGAGATCACTATACCAGTAACCAGTCTCTCTGGGAGATCACTATACCAGTAACCAGTCTCTCTGGGAGATCACTATACCAGTAATCAGTCTCTCTGGGAGATCACTATACCAGTAATCAGTCTCTCTGGGAGATCACTATACCAGTAACCAGTCTCTCTGGGAGATCACTATACCAGTAACCAGTCTCTCTGGGAGATCACTATACCAGTAACCAGTCTCTCTGGGAGATCAATATACCAGTAACCAGTCTCTCTGAGAGATCACTATACCAGTAACCAGTCTCTCTGGGAGATCATTATACCAGTAACCAGTCTCTCTGAGAGATCACTATACCAGTAATCAGTCTCTCTGGGAGATCAATATACCAGTAACCAGTCTCTCTGGGAGATCAATAGACCAGTAACCAGTCTCTCTGGGAGATCAATATACCAGAAAACAGCCTCTCTCTCTCTCTCTCTCTCTCTCGCTCTCTCTCTCAATTCAATTCAATTCAATGTGCTTTATTGGCATGACGTAACAACGTACATATTGCCAAAGCTTACCTTGGAGATTTACAATATTAACATAATTAATAGTAAAAATAATAATCAATATGGTCAACGGGACAACAGTAACAACAATAACCAAGGGTCAAAATAACCATACATTGAACAATAACAATAAGCATAGAGGACATGTGTAGGTTGGTTGGTCTGTTAGACACTGTCCCTCATCTTATGGCAGGCAGCAATGTAATGCGCTGCCACCCCACAGCTCTCTGCGTCCTCCCCCAACAGGACGGATATTGGCCTAATTCTGCCCTGCATGCGTTGTCTGTCTGTCTGTCTGTCTGTCTGTCTGTCTGTCTGTCTGTCTGTCTGTCTGTCTGTCTGTCTGTCTGTCTGTCTGTCTGTCTCTCTCTCTCTCTCTCTCTCTCTCTCTCTCTCTCTCTCTCTCTCTCTCTCTCTCTCTCTCTCTCTCTCTCTCTCTCTCTCTCTCTCTCTCTCTCTCTCTCTCTCTCTCTCTCTCTCTCTCTCTCTCTCTCTCTCTCTCTCTGTCTCTCGCTCTCTCTCTCTCTCTCTCTCTCTCTCTCTCTCTCTCTCTCTCTCTCTCTATTCAATTTAAGGGCTGTATTGGCATGGGAAACATATGTTAACTGTTACGTGTAAATGTGGAAACAGAAATATAAACGGACAGCGTGAAACCCAAATGCCAACAAAAATACACTCAAACAAAGAAACAGGAGAACAAGCCTGCACGAAACAGAAGCGGGCTGAACAGACTATATATAACCCTATCCTAACAACCAAACAAGAAACAGGTGATACCAATTAGACAGAACTAAACGAACACAGAACAACGGATCAGCGATAGCTAGTAGACCAGCGACGACGACCGCCGAGCGCCACCCGAACAAGAAGGGGAGTCACCTTCGGTAATATTCGTGACAGTACCCCCCTCCTGACGCGCAGCTCCCGCAGCGCGCCGATGCCGGCCTCGGGGACGACCCGGGGGCCGAGGCGCTGGGCGATCCGGACGGAGGCGATGGAATTCACTCAACATAGATGGGTCTAGAATATCCCTCACCGGGACCCAGCACTTCTCCTCCGGACCGTACCCCTCCCAGTCAACGAGGTACTGCAAGCCTCTCACCCGGCGTCTCGAGTCCAGAATAGCTCGTATCTTGTACGCCGGGGACCCCTCGATGTCCAGAGGGGGCAGAGGAACCTCCGGAACCTCATCTTCCTGCATAGGACCAGCTACCACCGGCCTGAGAAGAGACACATGAAATGAGGGGTTAATACGATAATACGAAGGAAGTAATAATCGATAACAAACCTCATTTATTCTCCTCAGGACTTTAAATGGCCCTATACACTGCGGACCCAGCTTCCGGCAGGGCAAGCGGAGAGGCAGGTTTCGGGTCGAGAGCCAGACCCTGTCCCCAGGTGCAAACACGGGGGCCTCACTGCGGTGACGGTCAGCGCTCTTCTTCTGCCTTATACTCGCTTGGCGTAATGACTCTTGGACCGCCCTCCAGGTCTGCTTAGAGCGCTGTACCCACTCCTCCACCGCAGGAGCCTCAGTCTGGCTCTGATGCCACGGTGCCAGGACTGGCTGGTACCCCAACACGCACTCAAATGGTGACATGTTGGTAGAGGAGTGGTTTAGTGAGTTCTGGGCTATTTCTGCCCAGGGAATATATCTCGCCCACTCCCCTGGCCGGTCATGGCAATACGACCGCAGAAACCTACCCACCTCCTGGTTAACTCTCTCCACCTGACCATTACTCTCCGGGTGATACCCTGAGGTCAGGCTGACCGAGACCCCCAGACGTTCCATAAATGCCCTCCAAACACGGGAGATAAATTGGGGGCCCCGATCAGAAACTATATCCTCGGGCACCCCGTAGTGCCGGAAGACATGGGTGAAAAGAGCTTCCGCAGTCTGTAGGGCCGTAGGGAGACCGGGCAATGGGATAAGACGGCAGGACTTAGAGAACCGATCCACAACGACCAGGATTGTAGTGTTACCCTGAGAGGGGGGAGGTCAGTAAGAAAATCTACCGAAAGATGGGTCCACGGCCGTTGTGGAACGGGAAGAGGTTGTAATTTACCTCTTGGCAGGTGTCTAGGAGCCTTACTCTGGGCGCACACCGAACAGGAGGAAACATAGAATCGCACATCCCTCCTCAAAGTGGGCCACCAGTACTTCCTCTCAAGACCTCGCACTGTCCTATAAATACCTGGGTGACCCGCCGAGGGTAGACAATGAGCCCATCGAATCAATTGATCACGGACAGCCAGCGGCACGTACCTACGACCCTCCGGACACTGTGGAGGCGCAGGTTCCCCACTTAGCGCCCGCTCGATGTCTGCGTCCACATCCCATACTACTGGTGCCACCAGCTTAGCTGCCGGAATGATGGGAGTAGGATCGATGGACCTGTCCTCGGTGTCATAGAGTCTTGACAGCGCGTCAGCCTTAGTGTTGAGGGAACCTGGTCTATACGATATAGTGAAACGAAATCTGGTGAAAAACATGGCCCACCTTGCCTGACGAGGATTCATTCTCCTAGGTGATCGGATATACTCCAGGTTACGATGGTCAGTCCAGATAAGGAAAGGGTGCTTAGCCCCCTCAAGCCAGTGTCTCCACACCTTCAGGGCCTCAACCATAGCCCTGAAGGGGGGGCGCCAACCGCTGGCCCGAGTTTCTTTGAAAAAAAGGCACAGGGGCGGAGTTTCGGAGGCACACCCGAACGCTGTGAGAGCACCGCTCCAACCCCAGCCTCGGATGCGTCCACCTCTACTATAAACGCCAAAGAAGGGTCCGGATGTGCCAACACCAGCGCCTCAGTAAACATCGCCTTCAATTTATGAAAAGCTCCGTTCGCCTCTGCTGACCACTGCAAACGCGCCGCCCCCCCCCTTCAGCAGTGAGGTAATAGGGGCAGCTACCTGACCAAAACCCCGGATAAACCTCCGGTAGTAATTGGCAAATCCCAAGAACCGCTGCACCTCCTTTACCGTGGTCGGAGTCGGCCAATTACGCACGGCCTTTATGCGGTCACCCTCCATTACCAAACCAGAGCTGGAAATGCGATAACCCAGGAAGGAAACTGATTGTTTGGAAAACTCACATTTCTCCGCCTTCACATACAGGTCATGCTCCAGCAGTCGTCTAAGAACCTTGCGCACAAGAGATACATGCTCAGTGCGTGTAGCAGAGTAGATCAAAATATCGTCAATATACACCACTACACCCTGTCTGTGCAGGTCTCTGAGTATTTCATCCACAAAGGATTGAAATATAGCTGGAGCATTCTTTAAACCGTATGGCATGACGAGGTACTCATAATGGCCCGACGTAGTGCTAAATGCAGTTTTCCACTCATCTCCCTCCCGAATACGCACCAAATTATAAGCACTCCTGAGATCCAGTTTAGTGAAGAACTGCGCTGGGTGAAATGATTCCACTGCTGTAGCAATGAGAGGTAGTGGGTAACTAAAACTCACTGTGATGGAATTTAGACCTCTATAATCAATACACGGACGTAAACCACCATCTTTTTTCTTCACAAAAAAGAAACTCGAAGAGACAGGTGACATGGAGGGCTGAATGTACCCCTGTCCCAGAGCCTCGGTGATATAAGTTTCCATAGCCACCTTCTCCTCCTGGGACAAAGGATACACATGACTCCTGGGGAGTGCAGCGTTACCCTGGAGATTTATCACGCAATCCCCCTGCCTATGGGGTGGTAATTGGGTCGCTTTCTTTTTACTGAAAACGATAAATCGTCATACTCAGCTGGAATGCGCACGGTGGAAACCTGGTCTGGACTCTCCACCGTTGTCGCACCGATGGAAACCCCTACACACCTGCCTGAACACTCATCAGACCACCCCTGTAGAGTTCCCTGTTTCCACGAAATCGTAGGATTATGAATAGCTAGCCAGGGAATCCCCAGAACAACTGGAAACGCAGGTGAATCGATAAGGAACAAACTAATTCGCTCCTTGTGATTCCCCTGCGTAATCATCTCCAACGAAATTGTGGCTTTCTTTACCAGCCCTGACCCTAATGGTCGACTATCTAAAGAGTGCACGGGAAAAGGGGGGTCTACTTTTACTAACGGAATCCTCAACCTCTGAGCGAGTCCGCGATCTATAAAGTTTCCAGCTGCGCCTGAATCTACCAGTGCCTTATGCTGGAGAGAAGGAGAATAATTAAGGAAACAAATTAATAGGAACATGTGACCAACAGGAAACTCTGGGAGAGTGTGGTGCTTACTCACCTGGGGTGACCGATGAGTGTTCTGCCTGCCCTCACGATTCCCAGATGAATTCCTCCAGCACCGACCAGACGTGTGCCCTCTCCGGCCACAACTGGTACAGGAGGAGCTTCCTCCTCCGATCTCCCTTGACGCAGTCCCTCCTAGCTCCATCGGGATAGGGGCAGGATGATCAGGAGGTAGAACTGACAGGACCCTTTCAGAACGTCCACGAGCAGCTAGCAGATGGTCCAACCGGATCGACAGGTCTATCAGTCCATCCAGGCTAAGCGTAGTATCCCGACAGGCCAGCTCCCTACGGACGTCCACTCTCAGGCTACACCTGTAATGGTCTATCAGGGCCCTGTCGTTCCATTCGTGACATTAACACTGCAAAAGCAAGTAGATAATAAACAAAAGTGAAATAAACAATAAAAATGGACATGAAACATTACACTCACAAAGGTTCCAAAAGAATAGAGACATTTCAAATGCATATTATGGCTAAATACAGTACAGGACAATACAGGAAAATAAATAAACCTAAATATGGGTTGTAATTACAATGGTGTTTATTCTTCACTGGTTCAAATCAAATCAAATGTATTCATATAGCCCTTCGTACATCAGCTGATATCTCAAAGTGCTGCACAGAAACCCAGCCTAAAACCCCAAACAGCAAGCAATGCAGATGTAGAAGCACGGTGGCTAGGAAAATCTGTCTAGAAAGGCCAAAACCTAGGAAGAAACCTAGAGAGGAACCAGGCTATGTGGGGTGGCCTGTTCTCTTCTGGCTGTGCCGGGTGGAGATTATAACAGAATATGGCCAAGATGTTCAAATGTTCATAAATGACCAGCATGGTCAAATAATAATAAGGCAGAATAGTTGAAACTGGGACAGCAAGGAGTCATCATGTCAGGTAGTCCTGAGGCATGGTCCCAGGGCTCAGGTCCTCCGAGAGAGAGAAAGAAAGAGAGAATTAGAGAGAGCACACTTAAATTCACACAGGACACAGAATAGGACAGGAGAAGTACTCCAGATATAACAAACTGACCCTAGCCCCCCGACACATAAACTACTGCAGCATAAATACTGGAGGCTGAGACAGGAGGGGTCAGGAGACACTGTGGCCCCATCCGAGGACACCCCCGGACAGGGCCAAACAGGAAGGATATAACCCCACCCACTTTGCCAAAGCAAAGCTCCCACACCACTAGAGGGATATCTTCAACCACCAACTTACCATCCTGAGACAAGGCCGAGTATAGCCCACAAAGATCTCCGCCACGGCACAACCCAAGGGGGGGCGCCAACCCAGACAGGAAGATCACATCAGTGACTCAACCCACTCAAATGACGCACCCCTCCTAGGGACGGTATGAAAGAGCCCCAGTAAGCCAGTGACTCAGCCCCTGTAAAAGGGTTAGAGGCAGAGAATCCCAGTGGAAAGAGGGGAACCGGCCAGGCAGAGACAGCAAGGACGGTTCGTTGCTCCAGAGCCTTTCCGTTCACCTTCACACTCCTGGGTCAGACTACACTCAATCATATGACCCACTGAAGAGATGAGTCTTCAGTAAAGACTTAAAGGTTGAGACCGAGTTTGCGTCTCTTACATGGGTAGGCAGACCATTCCATAAAAATGGAGCTCTATAGGAGAAAGCCCTGCCTCCAGCTGTTTGCTTAGAAATTCTAGGGACAATTAGGAGGCCTGCGTCTTGTGACCGTAGCGTACGTGTAGGTATGTACGGCAGGACCAAACCAGAGAGATAGGTAGGAGCAAGCCCATGTAATGCTTTGTAGGTTGCCCTTTTCTTGTGGCAACAGGTCACAAATCTTGCTGCTGTGATGACACACTGTGGTATTTCACCCAGTAGATATGGGAGTTTATCAAAATTAGATTTGTTTTCAAATTCTTTGTGGGTCTGCGTAATCTGAGGGAAATACGTGTCTCTAATATGGTCATACATTTGGCAGGAGGTTAAGAAGTGCAGCTCAGTTTCCACCTCATTTTGCTGGCAGTGTGCACATAGCCTGTCTTCTCTTGAGAGTCAGGTCTGCCTACGACGGCCTTTCTCAATTGCAAGTCTATGCTCACTGAGTCTGTACATAGTCAAAGCTTTCCTTAAGTTTGGGTCAGTCACAGTGGACAGGTATTCTGCCACTGTGTACTCTCTGTTTAGGGACAAATAGAATTCTAGTTTGCTCTGTTTTTTGTTAATTCCTTCCAATGTGTCAAGTAATTATCTTTTTGTTTTCTCATTATTTGGTTTGGTCTAATTGTGATTCTGTCCTGGGGCTCTGTGGGGTCTGTTTGTGTTTGTGAACAGAGCCCCAGGACCAGCTTGCTTAGGGGACTCTTCTCCAGGTTCATCTTTCTGTAGGTGATTGTAACAATACAGAGGCGGATGCAAGATGCAAGCAACGATGGTTTAATGACTATAGGTTACAGCAGCAACAGGACAGACAGACTGTACTCAGACGGAATCCGACCCAGGGACTAGGGCACATCCTCCTATGTGAGCGTGCTGAGAAACCCAGGGGAGAGTGTCCGGATGGGTAGGAAGGAGCACAGCAGATAATCCACACAAGGGCGGCGAGAGATGAGTACGGACACACGACACAACCTCAGGGAAGTAACAACGATCTGACAACAAGAAACACTGGTTACAGAACATATAAAGGGAAGATAAGTGATTCCAGCTGGCGCAGACAATCAGGCCGAGATTGGGAACCACGCCCACACAAACACGGGGGAGAGAGAGAGAGAGAGAGAGAGAGAGAGAAAAGGAGGCAGTGGATTCATGAACCGTGACAATACCCCCCCCCCCTAGGAACGCCTCTTGGCGTTCCCAGGCGAATTTACCTGTCGATTGAAATCATCATTAGGGAGTGATCCAGAATGTCCCTAGCAGGTACCCAACTTCTCTCCTCCGGGCCGTAACCCTCCCAGTCCACCAGGTACTGGAATCCGCGTCCCCTCCTTCTAGAGTCCAAAATACGATTGACAGAAAAGGTGGGTTCCCCATCAACAAGTCGTGGCGGCGGGGGAACCGGGACCGGTGGGTTAATGCGTGCCTGAAACACAGGTTTTATTTTAGACACATGAAAGGTAGGATGAATTCTCCTATACGCCGGAGGAAGCTGGAGCCGGACCGCCACCGGACTAATGATCCTGGTGACTTTGAACGGGCCGATAAATTTGGGGGCAAGCTTGTTCGAAACGGATCGGAGTGGAATGTTCTTAGTAGAAAGCCACACTCTTTGGCCAACGACGTATACCGGAGGCTTCGACCGGTGGCGATCGGCCTTAGTCTTGGTGCGCGCCCCCACCCGGAGAAGAGTCTCACGGGCTCTGCTCCATGCGTGACGGCACCTCTGGATGAAAGCGTGAGCGGAGGGAACAGACACCTCGGACTCCGTACTGGGAAAGATAGGTGGCTGGTAACCTAAACTACACTCAAACGGAGAGAGACCCGTGGCTGCCACTGGCAACGAATTGTGAGCGTACTCAACCATAGAGAGTTGTTGACTCCAGGAAGAGGGATTCTTAGAAACCAAACATCGCAACACTCTCTCCAAATCTTGGTTGGCCCTCTCCGCTTGACCGTTGCTCTGGGGATGAAACCCTGAAGACAGGCTGACACTCGCTAAAGTTGCGAACGAAACGCCGGTAGAAATTGGCGAATCCCAGAAACCTCTGTAGGGCCTTACGGGAATCTGGGCTTGGCCAATCCACCACAGCCTTAACCTTGTCAGGATCCATGCGAATACCTTCAGTCGAGACGATGTAACCTAGGAATGGAACGGATTGTGCATGAAAAATGCATTTCTCCGCCTTGACAAAAAGTCCATTCTCCAACAACCTCTGAAGCACTCGTCTGACGTGCTGAACGTGTTCCTGGAGAGAAGAAGAAAAAATCAGTATGTCATCCAGGTAAACATATATGAACTGATCAATCATATCTCTCAGCACGTCATTTACGAGTGCCTGGAAAACCGCTGGGGAGTTGGATAGCCCAAAAGGCATGACCAAATATTCGAAGTGCCCTCTGGGGGTGTTAAACGCGGTCTTCAATTCGTCCCCCCCTCTTATGCGAACCAAATGATATGCATTACGTAAATCCAACTTAGTGAATACGGATGCTCCCTGTAACCTTTCAAAGGCTGAGGACATCAACGGTAAGGGATAGGTATTTTTCACTGTGATGTTATTCAACCCACGGTAATCAATGCAAGGACGCAGAGATCCGTCCTTCTTCTCCACAAAGAAGAACCCCGCCCCCGCTGGAGAAGAGGAAGGACGAATGAATCCAGATGCCAGAGAACCAGAGATGTATCTCTCCATAGCCTCCCTCTCAGGAACAGAGAGTGAATATAACTTGCCTTTAGGCGGAGACTCACCTGGCAATAATTCTATTGCACAGTCATAGGGACGGACGATGCGGAGGAAGAGAAGCAGCACGGGACTTACTGAACACCTCCTTCAGGTCGAGGTATTCAACGGGCACGTTAGACAAATCCACCGCCTCCTCTAGAAACACAGAATCAGACACAGACGAACAAGCAGACACTAAACAGGACTCAAGACATTTGTTACTCCACATGGATATAGAATTATGACCCCAGTCAACTCTGGGGTTGTGTTGGGTGAGCCAAGGGTGGCCGAGAACTAATGGTGCAAGGGGTGAGTCCATAAGTAGAAATGATAGTGTCTCAGTGTGATTGCCAGAAGTGATGAGTGTGATAGGTTCAGTGGTGTGAGAAATGTTGGGTAGTTCTTGACCATTGAGAGCGTTGACGGATATCTTGTGCGTGAGTGAGGTGATAGGAATCTGGAGTTTGTGAGCGAGCTTGAAGTCCATGAAATTACCCTCTGCTCCTGAGTCCAGTAAGGCTTGGGTGTCGTGCGTGTGGTTGGCCCATCTTAGTCTTACCGGGAGGAGAGTAGATGATGAGGTCTTCTCTGTGGTGACACCACCCGATAGTAGCCTCATTCTTACTACCGGGCCTAATCTTTTACCGGGCAGGAGTGGATAAAGTGGCCCGCTCTACCACAGTAGAGACAGAGTCCTTGGGATCTCCGCCTCTCCCTCTCTTCCCGGGAGAGGCGAGCTCTCCCAGCTGCATGGGTTCGTGAGCGGAGGTTGAACTGGCCGTGTTCCCGCCGCTGGCATGCCAGCCCTCCGTGTCGTTATACGGTCTGTTAGGGCATGCTCGGCGGCCAACACGACTCAGACGAGCGTCGACCCTCAAGGCTAGTTCCACTAGTCCATTTAAACTCCTGGGAAGGTCCAGAACATAAATCTCCTTCTGGATCCGGTCCTCCAGCCCATGCAGGAACATGTCCCACTGCGCCTCCTCGTTCCACTGACACTCTGCGGCCAGAGTGCGGAATTGGATGGAGTATTCCGATACTGAACGGTCTCCTTGGCGAAGGTCAGCGAGTAGTCTGGCCGCCTCCCTACCCGCCACGGCCCGATCGAAGACCCTTCTCATCTCCTCGGAGAGTGTCTGGAAAGAGGTGCAGCATGGGTCCTGGTTCGCCCACACCGCCGTTCCCCAAAGAGCCGCTTTGCCTGATAGCAGTGTGAGTACGAATGCTACCTTAGACTGTTCACGGTTGAAGGTCCGTGGCTGCAACGAGAAATGCATGGAACATCTCGTAAGAAAAGCTCTGCAATAGTCAGGATCACCTGAATAACCCTCTGGTGTCGGTAGCCGTGGCTCTAGCTGGGACTCCGGCTCTGGCGGGGCGGGTTGAACTGCCGGTGTAGGTGGCGCAGCGAGACCCCTCAGATGTTGTAATTGTTGGGTCAGCTGGGATACCTGCGTCGCAATGGCTTGTACTTCCCGACCTGTGCTGGAGATGTTCTCCTCTTGTTGATCCATTCTCGTGATACTACGGGAAATGAATTCGGTCAGACTCGTTGAACTCGCTGCATCCATGGTCTGGTCAGATCGTTCTGTAACAATACAGAGGCGGATGCAAGATGCAAGCAACGATGGTTTAATGACTATAGGTTACAGCAGCAACAGGACAGACAGACTGTACTCAGACGGAATCCGACCCAGGGACTAGGGCACATCCTCCTATGTGAGCGTGCTGAGAAACCCAGGGGAGAGTGTCCGGATGGGTAGGAAGGAGCACAGCAGATAATCCACACAAGGGCGGCGAGAGATGAGTACGGACACACGACACAACCTCAGGGAAGTAACAACGATCTGACAACAAGAAACCCTGGTTACAGAACATATAAAGGGAAGATAAGTGATTCCAGCTGGCGCAGACAATCAGGCCGAGATTGGGAACCACGCCCACACAAACACGGGAGAGAGAGAGAGAGAGAGAGAGAGAGAGAGAAAAGGAGGCAGTGGATTCATGAACCGTGACAGTGATGGCTTTGTTATGGAAGGTTTGGGAATCGCTTCCTTTTAGGTGGTTGTAGAATTTAACAGCTCTTTTCTGGATTTTGATAATTAGTGGGTATTGGCCTAATTCTGCTCTGCATGCGTTATTTGGTGTTTTACGTTGTACACAGGGGATATATTTTTAGCAGATTTCTGCATGCAGTCTCAATTTGGTGTTTGTCCCATTTTGTGAATTCTTGTTTGGTGAGCGGACCCCAGTCCTCACATCCATAAAGGGCAATTGGTTGTACAACTGATTCAAGTATTTTCTATCCAGATCCTAATTGGTATTTCAAATGTTATGTTCCTTTTGATGGCGTAGAAGGCCCTTCATGCCTGGTCTCTCAGATCGTTCACAGCTTTGTGGGAGTTACCTGTGGTGCTGGTTATAGAATTGAACTATTTTCTGGATCTTGATAAATACCGGGTATCGGCCTAATTCTGCTCTGCGTGCATTATTTGGTGTTTTACGTTGTACACAGAGGATATATTTGCAGAATTTTGGAGTCAGAGTGTCAATTTGGTGTTTGTTCCATTTTGTGAATTCTTGGTTGGTGAGCGGACCCCAGACCTCTCTCTCTGTCTCTCTCTCTCTATCTCTTGTTTTATTTTCATCTGTGTTTCTAGTCCTGTTCTCCCTGTTTTCTCCTATTACCTCTCTGACTGGCGCCTTCACTAATAAATGCAAAAGCTTACAAATGTACGATTTATCCTAACTCACTCCATTTAACCGTGGTCATTTTTACTATAACTCTGTCTGTGTGTGTGTGTGTGTGTGTGTGTGTGTGTGTGTGTGTGTGTGTGTGTGTGTGTGTGTGTGTGTGTGTGTGTGTATGTATCGTAGACACTCAGTCACCCTTCACTGCTACTGCCCTGTTCAATTCTACCATCCATCCATCCATCCATCCATCCATCCATAAATCCATCCACACTAGGCCATGTGTGAAACTCTCATTACAGAACACTTAAACCTGTCACCCTTCTATTATGAAACACTATATGAACCTGCAGTAACAACACTTCACTAAGTAGTTTATGGTCAGAATACGATATGGGTCACAATCATCACAAGAGCTATGTTAATGAAAGACTTAACGAGAGAGAGAGAGAGAGAGAGAGAGAGAGAGAGAGAGAGAGAGAGAGAGAGAGAGAGAGGGAGGGAGAGAGAGAGAGAGAGAGAGAGAGAGAGAGAGAGAGAGAGAGAGAATTATGTGAAGTGAGAACACGATATGGGTCACAATCATCACAAGAGCTATGTTAATGAAAGACTTCACGAGAGAGAGAGAGAGGGAGAGAGAGAGAGATGGAGTATTATGTGGAGTGTATGTATTACAATTATACACTTCAACAGTGTTTACCAATCTTGGTCCTGGGACAGTGTTTACACATTGTAACGAATAGACTAGAAACAGGATTTAAATAGTTAAAGACTGATTTGTAATCCA
The DNA here is from genome assembly GCF_034236695.1 of Oncorhynchus nerka. Taxonomy (NCBI): domain Eukaryota; kingdom Metazoa; phylum Chordata; class Actinopteri; order Salmoniformes; family Salmonidae; genus Oncorhynchus; species Oncorhynchus nerka. Next base: position 13,617,486 of record NC_088401.1, on the reverse strand, counting down.
TATATACAGCAATAGTACACTACACAGAAACAGTACACTACACTTCCTATGCATCATGCAAATAGTCTCAAACGGGTTCATCTCAATATCTAATTTCCTTCATCTGCATTGATCTGATAAACACAGGATAGTATTTCATCAAATTAGACTTAATTTCAACCAGTGGAGAATGTGAAACGCTTTATTGAAAGAAGTTCATTATCCAGGTGTTATAAATACATGCACTATAAATATAATTGTTATATTATAAATACAAGTGAAATCTGTAGTTCAATGCACATCTGTTGTGCATTATAAAAACAGAGGAAGAAAGAGGAGAGAGAGGTGGAAAAGACAAAGGGAAAGAGGTAAGAACACAGAAGCAGGGAAGGCAGGATATGATTCATGAATCACAGTGCAACCCAAATATTCTCTGTTCATCACAATTACATAATAGTGTCTCTGGTCGGCCCGAAGCTTATCTTAAGAGCGGGTGAGGTGGCGATGATGGGACTAGGGGTTTGGCATCCTCTCTCACATCAAAACATATCTGCAGATGAGAGACAGATGGAGAGAGAGAGCATGTTTAAGCATGTTTTTATTTTTTATTCTAACCTTGTCAGTCATCATAATAATCAGGAGGTGAAATGCAAAACTGACCTTGGATCATTAACTCTGGTACTACTGCATCTCTATCTGTATTACAATGTAAAGCATCTCTTTAATAATACTTCCTGTTGACCTAACCAAGTGCGCCCTACGTAGCCAGTTCAGATGCAGGAGGTGTTCACCAACACAGCTGATATCACCTAGAGGATTTAGGGAGAAGAGGAGAGAGGGATGAAGTGAAGGAGAGAGCCTGTTATTGAGAAAATTAGGTAGTTAAAGAGACAGTGTTCAACGGGAATCTGTGTGTGGCCTCACCTGGTGTCCACACCACACTAAGTGGCTGCAGGGTACTTAACATCACTAGGGTATGTGGGACCCTAGCCATACACAAAAATAAGCCATACAGATATCCGCCATGTTGTGGAGTCAACAGAAGTCAGAAATAGCATTATGAATATTCACTTACCTTTGATGATCTTCATCAGAATGCACTCCCAGGAATCCCAGTTTCACAATAAATGTTTGATTTGGTCGATGAAGTCTATCATTTATGTCCAAATACCTCCTTTTTGTTCGCGCGTTTAGCCCAGTAATCCAAATTCATGAGGCGCGAGCAGACGAAAAGTCCCGTTACAGTCCGTAGAAACATGTAAAACGATGTATAGAATCAATCTTTAGGATGTTTTAAACATAAATCTTCAATAATGTTTCAACCGGAGAATTCCATTGTCTGTAGAAATGCAATGGAACGCAAGCTAACTCTCACATGAGTGCGCGTGACCAGCTCATGCCACTCTGGCAGACCTCTGACGCATTCAGCTCCCATTCGCCCCTCCTTCACAGTAGAAGCATCAAACAAGGTTCAAAATACTGTTGACATCTAGTGGAAGCCTTAGGAAGTGCAATATGACCCCATAGACACTGTATATTCGATTGGCAAGGACTTCAAAAAACTGCAAACCTCAGATTTCCCACTTCCGGGTTGGATTTTTTCTCAGGTTTTTGCCTGCCATATGAGTTCTGTTACACTCACAGACATAATTCAAACAGTTTTAGAAACTTTGGAGTATTTCCTATCAACATTTACTAATTATATGCATATTCTAGTTTTTATGGCTGAGTAGCAAGCAGTTTAATTTGGGCATGCTTTTCATCCAAAATTCCAAATGCTGCCCCCTACCCTAGAGAAGTTAATGCTGAAAAACATGAACAGGCACACGAGGACAAACAATATAGCGTAGTTATAGAAATAATGAAGTGTCTTACTATTCTCCATGGTTGGCCCTCTTACCTATTCATTGAAGGTGGAAGGAGCCACAGTTATACACTTGAGCCCGCTCACTGCACAACACAATCCATTAATCAGATTGATACATGAGTGTCTAGGTGTGGGTTATAGGGTGTCTAATTGTTGTACATATTTTTCAATATGGGTGACTTTTAAAAGAGCCTGTTTTGTGTTTGTACAGACATCACACCCTTACCTAAACAGCACCTCACCTGAGAAGTAGAAATCAAAGGGTGAGAATCTAGGAATTGAATAACTGCAGTTGACATAGCTAAGTAAATGTAAGAATACTCTTATTGCAATGTGAATGGATCTTAAAAGAGTCTTTGGTTGTGCGTAGTGTAGTCTATGGTGTTGCCAGGGAACAGCACCCTCTTTGAAGAAGTAGGAGGTGCAGATCTCCCGCACAAGGACTGCCTCTCTTGCTGCGTTGTTGGATCCCATCCTTGAAACCTCCTGCAGAGCAGCAGACTTCTCCTCTGGCACACAGCGGCGAGCTGCAGATCCCCCTCCTGGTCCTCGTGTCCATCCTCATGAAGTTATGCAGGACACAGGTAGCCTTCACACACCTGAATTCCCCCAGGAGGCAGTCCCAGATGGCCCTGGTCACCCAACCTTGCTGTGCCCTGCACGTTAACTGTAGGCAATCGCTTTGAAGGAGTCTCCAGTTACAAGGTATCTGTGGGAATATGGAAGACAATGTCATTATTAGTGTGTTACATCACCAGGTCATTGTGGATTACTAAAGTATAACATCCCTGATAACAAATCGTGATAACATTGGATTGATAGATGCATGTGCACACGTATGTGCATGTTTAGCATGTGACAATAACAGGATTATATCAAGGATAGCATCACAAATAAAAACATAAATACCACTTAAAGCTTGATGAGGAGTTGAGCATTTGGATCAGCTGTGTAGTGCTATTGCAAAAAACAAAAAATGTGCCCCTCTTTGAGTCCCCAGGACTGAGAACCACTGCTCTTCATTGGGACCTCTTCATACGTAGACAAGCTTTCATAGCTCTTTTTCATCTGAGGACAGAAAACCTCACAAGAAACAGACTTCATTATAGTCAAATTACACAGCACTGACTATTTTGTTACTATTATCTCCGTCCTCACTTCTAGGGACTGGAACTACACAAGTACCTGTCCTGTCCAGAATAACCTACTCTCTCACTTTGACAGTTGGGGCTGCTATCCATTCACCCTCCTCCATAGCTGTTAGCTAGCTACCTACAAATGCATTTGGAGTTTATTTTACAGTGATAAATACATCAATATAGCTAGTTAATATGAAGTTAGGTAGCTGGTGATATTTAATTCACTTAGCTATCTATACAGTAAGTGAAGTTGGCTAGATAGCAAGCTAGTCAACTAGCTAGCTCATTTATCAGCTCATTTGAGTTGAGCCTGCACTGTAGCTAGTTAGCTAATGATGCATAGTTTTTTTTAAACATTCTTGAAATGTATTTATTTACTTGAATAGGATCTCCCAGCCATGTGGACAACTGGAAACAGGGCATCAAAATGTGTTTGTCACCAGAGAGTTTTAGAGGATATTACTATTTAACTATTTACCCATTTAATAACCAGGCCTTCATAAAAACTTGCTATGCTGAATTCTTGATGCACAATCGAACGCGCTGCTATATGCTGCCATATGCTGCCATATGCTGCCAGCACGCCCACAAGCGAGTCACAATGGGTGGCCTAAGCTACACGCTGCATTTTGCCACTATCTCGTGTACATGCACCGTTAGGCCTACTTGTAACTAACATTTTGGTTAACGTTAGCTAGCAGTCTCAAGCCACAGAAGTAGCTAACAGTAAATGCACAAGAGGGAGTATGCCAGACCCCCCCAAAGGAGGCTTAGCCCCCCTATCCATGAATCTCTAGTGACGTCCCTGGTTGGGTCTAATTGTTTTGCTGTCTTGGGGCTCTGTGGGGTCTGTTTGTGTTTGTGAACAGAGCACAAGGACCACCTTGCTTAGGGGCCTCTTCTCCAGGTTTGTTTCTCTGTACGTGATGGCTTTGTTTTGGAAGGTTTGGGAATCACTTCCTTTTAGGTGGCTGTATAATTTAACAGCTCTTTTCTGGATTTGGATCATTAGCAGGTATCGGCCTAATTCTGATTTGCATGCATCATTTGGTGTTTTACATTGTACACAGAGGATGTTTTAGCAGAATTCTGCATGCAGAGTCTCAATTTGGTGTTTGCGAATTCTTGGTTGGTGAGCAGACCCCAGACCTCACAACCATAAAGGGCAATGGGTTCTATAACTGATTCAAGTATTTTTAGCCAGTTCCTAATTGGTATGTCTAATTGTATGTTCCTTTTGATGGCATAGAAGGCCCTTCTTGACTTGTCTCTCTGATCGTTCGCAGCTTTGTGGAAGTTACCTGTGGCGCTGATGTTTAGGCGTTTAGGTGAGGTATGTATAGTTTTTTGTATAGATATGTATAATCTATCTCAAAGCAAGTGAAATAGATCAACCAAAGTGAAATAAACAATAAAAAATGTACTTTCCCTCTCTCCCTCTCTCAAAGGCATCACTCTCTCTACCACAAAAATACTTTCACCCTGCCACCAAACAGTGGGTGATTGTACCTCAAAGCCAAATGTTTACCTGGCATACCACTCCACCTTGGACTTGAACAGCCTTTATGACCAGGTCCACCTCTACAAGGCAGCAATCCCAACTTTTGCCAGGACCCTGAAGGACTTCACCCTCAACCGCAGCCCCAGCTCCTCACACAGGAGCAACAAAGAAACGGACACCCCGCCCAGAACTGCGAGACCCCCCCCCCTCCAGAAGATCTGCACCAAGAGGACCTACACCCAGACCCCATACCACCAGCCACATCCTCACCCCAACCAGCCGACACCTCCCCAAACAAACCCCAGGCACACCCTATATAGCCCCCTATATCTGTCTTATATCCCTTCTGCCCCCCCCCATGCTCCCTGCCGTAAGGACCTCAGCAAGACAGCCACACATATGCTCAGTCCGTGAGCAGAGCAACAGTCCCATCGTGCAACCTAAGAGGTACGTATCAGATGCTAACGCCTACTGTGATGGTTTGAGTCTAAACCACACGAAAACAACACTAGATGCTACGGAACACAGTTTTTCATCCATCATTTTACATTTGGCTAGAAATTACCAAGGAAAGTATCTCAACAGAGAAAAATGTCATGTGTGTTACTTATATAAACCCAATAGAATTCCAATACTTTAACGATGACAGCTTCTCCATCCTAGAGGGGAGATCAAGCATTTCCAGGCCCAGCTTCTCCATCCTAGAGGGGAGATCAAGCATTTCCAGGCCCAGCTTCTCCATCCTAGAGGGGAGATCAAGTATTTCCAGGCCCAGTGACATGTACTAGTCTGTGATGACCTAAATGACAGAACTGGACAAGAACCTTACACTCCTGATGTCAGTGTTCCGGGTGAATGAAATAAAGCGGAGTCAGGTGCAGGACACAGGTATGAGTAAAGCCACGATATTTACTCAATATCAACAATAATCCAACAAGGATAAACATGAACAATCCAGAACACGTACACGGAGCCACTTGACAAAAATCAATCACGTACAAAACAAAAAGGGGAAGCCAGAGGGTTAACCTGTCTAGGAAACAGGTTCCGCTAACGGAACCCCCCCCCCTCAACATTCCTTCTGGGAATTCTATAAAGTTCAAAGTTAACAGCAGTGCTCGAAAATTGTAGACTGACGTAACCAGCAACCAGGAAATACTGTCTGTACCAACCATCCTGGACTTTCGACATGAGAACCACTAAGATTGCCTACTTCTGGACATGGGAGGATATTTTCTCGGGGGAACATTCAACGTGATGACGCTGCAGAAGTGTGGGGGATGCACATCAAATTGTAGTCTGTACCCTGACGTCACTGTTCACATGATCTAGGGCGACATGACGCATGCGCGCCATTGGTCAGAGCAGACAGTGAGCCTCTGTGAGTTAGCTAACCTTGCTAACACGCTATGCAGCGCTTGTTAGCTAGTCTGGCTAGCTATGCTGCGTTTGTTAGCTAACCTGGTCTCGAAAGTCTACGTAGGACCAGAACACCGAGGTGGGGCCTGGACCCTTCTGGGAAGAGAGGCAAGTGGTGCTTAAATAAGGAACATTATTATGGAATAGAAACCAGGTGTGTACAATGAAGACAAAGTGATGTTGGGGGAAAAACATACAACATTATAAAATCCATGAACACAAACAACAAGTGTGCGGTTAAAATTGGCCAAAAACACACACATTTCTTTCCACAGGGCCGTGGGGTGAGACAGGGATGCAGCTTAAGCCCCACCCTCTTCAACATATAGATCAATGAATTGGCAACGGCACTAGGCCAGTCTGCAGCACCTGTTCCTCACCCTACTAGAATCTGAAGTCACATTTCTTCTGTTTGCTGATTATCTGGTGCTTCGGTCCCCAACCAAGGAGGGACTACAGCAGCACCTAGATCTTCTGCACAGATTTTGCCAGACCTGGGCCCTGACAGTAAATCTCAGTAAGACCAAAAATGTCCAGTTGCCATGACCACGAATACAAATTCCGTTTACCTAGAGCACACAAAAAAACGATATGTACCTCAGCCTAAACATCAGCAATACAGGTAACTTCCACAAAGATGTGAATGATCTGAGAGACAAGGCAAGAAGGGCCTTACTTGAATTAGTTATCGAACCCATTGCCCTTATATGCCATCAAAAGGAACATAACATTAGACATACCAATTAGGATCTGGCTAAGAATACTTGAATTAGTTATAGAACCCATTGCCCTTTATCGTTGTGAGGTCTGGGGTCCGCTCACCAACCAAGAATTCACGAAATGTGACAAACACCATATTTAGACTCTGCATGCAGAATTATGCAAAAATATTCTCTGTGTACAACGTAAAACACCAAATAACGCAGGCAGAGCAGAATTAGGCCGATTCCCGCTAATGATCGAAATCCAGAACAGACGTTAAAAACCTCTTAAGTATCCGCCCTTTTTTTTCACCTAAAATGACATACCAAATCTAGCTGCCTGTAGCTCAGGCCCTGAAACAAGGATATGCATATTCTTGATACCATTTGAAAGGAAACACTTTGAAGTTTGTGGAAATGTGAAATGAATGTAGGCGAATATAACACATTAGATCTGGTAAAAGATAATATAAAGAAGAAAAAAAAAACGTTATTTTTGTATTTTTTTTGCACCATCTTTGAAATGCAAGAGAAAGGGCATAATGAACTATTCTATTCCAGGCACAATTTAGATTGTGGCCACTAGATGGCAGCATTGTATATGCAAAGTTTTAGATTGATCCAGTGAAATCTTGCAAATCTATTAAAAATGTTGTATCAAGCCTGCCCAAATGCGCCTAATTGGACTATTCATACATTTTCAAGTTTATGTCCCAGCAGGATCATCAGGCTTCACGCCTCAAACGGATCGCCAGGCTCCCACGCCTCAGCCGTTTTGTCGTGCTTCTATGCCCCATGCCTTGGCCGGCCAGGTGGGACGCCGGGTGGTTCCCCTAGAGGCTCAGGTGGGATGCCGGGTGGTTCCCCTAGAGGGGAGAGGGGGTACTGTCCCACTCTCCCTCCCTGGAGCTCTAGGGCGCCAGGCTGCCCAGCACTTCGCACTCCTGCCACCATCATTATGCCTGTTTACCTCGTCACGCGCTTCAGCGATTCATTGGACTCACCTGGACTCAATCCCCTGCTTTCATTTCCTCCCCTATATCTGTCTGTTTCTGGGGTTGTTCCCCGTTTCAGCATTATTGTCATCATGTCGTTTTGTTCCCCCTGTTCTGTCACTTTTCCATTCATTAAATGTTCAACTCCCTGTACCAGCATCGGTTCTTACAGAATACTAAACAGAGAGTACACAGTGGCAGAATACCTGACCACTGTGACTGGCCCAAAATTAAGGAAAGCTTTCACTATGTACAGACTCAGTGAGCATAGCCTCTCTATTGAGAGAGGCTGCCGTAGGCAGACAGGCTGTGTGCACATTGCTCACAAAATGAGGTGGAAACTGAGCTGCACTTCCTAACCTCCTGCCAAATGTATAACCATATTAGAGACACATATTTCCCTCAGATTACACAGATCTACAAAGAATTTGAAAACAAACCCAATTTTGATAAACTCCCATACCTATTGGGTGAAATACCACAGTGTGTTGTCACAGCAGCAAGATTTGTGACCTGTTGCCACAAGAAAAGGGCAACCAGTGAAGAACAAACACCATTGTAAATACAACCCATATTTATGCTTATTTATTTACCCTTTTGTACTTGAACTGTTTGCACATTGTTACAACACTGTATATACACATAATATGACATTTGGAAATGTCTCTATTCCTTTGCAAGTTTTGTGAGTGTAAATTTATTGTACATATTTTATAGTTTATTTCACTTTTGTTTATCTCTTTCACTTGCTTTGGCAATGTAAACATGTTTTTCCCATGCCAATAAAGTCCTTTAAATGGAATTGAATTGAATTGAGGGAGAGAGAGAGAGAGATAATGAAGGAGTTGATAGAGGATGATGTAACCCATACCGTAGATCTAAGGGGTGATCTGTAGTCTGATGTCTGTCTAATGGATGTCTGTTATACTTCCTCCCATTTCGTATCGCCACAACGACCAGTCTCTAATCCAATCAGCAAAGAGGCAGCGCTCACTCACCCACCCCTAGGTTTTAGAGGGGGTGGCATTTATCCTTAGAGGGAAGGGGGTCAGAGAGGGTGAATATACCAAGGAGGAAGAAGAGGATTTAGTTGGAGAGGAAGAGGAGGATGGGAGGAGGAGAAGAAGAAGGAGGAGAAGGGGTCAAGGGAGGGAGATGAGGGTTCAGTTAAGGGTTGAGGAGCAGGAGGGCGAGAAGGAGGATGACAATCTGGATGATACCCTCGTGAGTGCTTAGTGGCTTCCCGTCCTTAGGGGGAAAATGATGGGGTATGGAGGGAGGGAGGAAATAAAGAATGATGGGGTATGGAGGGAGGGAGGAAATAAAGAATGATGGGGTATGGAGGGAGGGAGGAAATAAAGAATGATGGGGTATGGAGGGAGGGAGGAAATAGAGAATGATGGGGTATGGAGCGAGGGAGGAAATAAAGAATGATGGTGGGATGGAGGGAGGGAGGAAATAAAGAATGATGGTGGGATGGAGGGAGGAAATAAAGAATGATGGGGGATGGAGGGAGGGAGGAAATAAAGAATGATGGTGGGAGGGAGGGAGGAAATAAAGAATGATGGGGGATGAGGGAGGGAGGAAATAAAGAATGATGGTGGGAGGGAGGGAGGAAATAAAGAATGATGGGGGATGGAGGGAGGGAGGAAATAAAGAATGATGGTGGGAGGGAGGGAGGAAATAAAGAATGATGGGGGATGAGGGAGGGAGGAAATAAAGAATGATGGGGTATGGAGGGAGGGAGGAAATAGAGGATGATGGTGGGAGGGAGGGAGGGAGGGAGGAAATAAAGAATGATGGGGGATGAGGGAGGGAGGAAATAAAGAATGATGGGGTATGGAGGGAGGGAGGAAATAAAGAATGATGGGGTATGGAGGGAGGGAGGAAATAAAGAATGATGGGGTATGGAGGGAGGGAGGAAATAAAGAATGATGGTGGGATGGAGGGAGGGAGGAAATAAAGAATGATGGGGTATGGAGGGAGGGAGGAAATAAAGAATGATGGTGGGATGGAGGGAGGAAATAGAGGATGATGGTGGGATGGAGGGAGGGAGGAAATAAATAATGATGGTGGGATGGAGGGAGGGAGGAAATAAAGAATGATGGGGTATGGAGCGAGGGAGGAAATAAAGAATGATGGTGGGATGGAGGGAGGAAATAGAGGATGATGGTGGGATGGAGGCAGGGAGGAAATAGAGGATGAGGGAATGGAGGCCGTGCTGAAATGGACGATTTTATACGCTCAACATGACTGTGAGGTTGATTTTACAGGGAGGAGGCAACAATGCAGAACAGATTTTTCTGGACGATCGTCCCAATGACAGCAATGACAGCAATGACAGCAATGGAAATCAAATAATTTAAATCAATATAATTCAAGGGAAAAATAATACATTCATACATTGATTATTGTGCAATTTGTGATTGTTCGTCACTAAGCCACAGTGTAAAGGCATCAACTATTGCTAAATGGAGTCCCATACCAGTTGAACAATACCGTGTGTAATCTTCCAGGATATTGTGTCTTTTAGAAACGCTCCCTTTCTTTCCATACAGTAGTATCCCATTTAGTAAGTCTGTCTCATAGTGATCTCTTCCAGGTCATGGTGTGTGTGTACATACTGTATTCAAGAGGTCAACGACAACGGCCATTAATTAAGACATCACTTAGGGAGCGAGGCCTCTGTGCACCCCAAAGATGGGGAGTTTAGAAGGGGTGCAACCTACACCCCAGATATTACCCCTCTTACCTAACGAGATTTGGGGGATCCGTCACTGTGTCTGAGTTTAAGGGTTTAAGGGCAGTAAAACTGTCCTAAAGGAGACTGACACATTTTGAACACAATTACTTAAAACAAATTGAAATGGCAGATTTATATACAATGTCTTTATGGCTGGAGAAGGGGTGTTTAAAATACTATATTTTTAAGGCTCTGTGTGAGCAAGAGAGAGAGATGTTGAAAATAGAGAAAATGAGAGAGAGAGAGAGAAAGAGAGAGAGAGAGAGAGAGAGAGAGAGAGAGAGAGAGAGAGAGAGAGAGAGAGAGGGAGAAATAACCTCTGAAACAGTATAAACATACACTGAAATACAAGAAATTGAATTATACCAATGAGACACTTGATGAAATTGAAAACGCAAATACAGCTAAATCAGCGCCGCCTTATGGGACTCCTAATCACGGCCGGATTTGATGCAGCCTGGAATCAAACCAGGTTCTGCAGTGACGCCTCTTGCACTGAGCTGCAGTGTCTTAGACCACAACAACCAAAATCCATTAGATTACCCAATAACGCAATAAGAACTAAATGAAAAGCTAAAATCTATAAAAGGCTAGTGGTCTAGATAACATCAGAAATGAAATGCTGATAAACAGCACACCTGAGTTGCAAAATGCTGCGCTTAAACTGTTCAACATGGTATTAACTTCTGTCTGCTTTCCTGCTGTCTGGAACCAGGGGGCTCATCGCCCCTGTCCACAAAAGTGGAGACAAATTAGACTAAAGAATGATGGGGTATAGAGGGAGGGAGGAAATAGAGAATGATGGGGTATTTGTGTAAACAGCAACTTGGGAAAGGTTTTCTGTAGCACTTTGAATTCAAGAATTCAAACCTTCCATCAAAACAAAAATGCAATAAGTAAATGTCCAGTTGGCTTTCTCCCCAACCATCGCACTACTGACCATATATACACCTTACACACACTAATTAATAAATACACCAACTAATGACCAAAAAAAAGAGTGCAAAATCTTTGCTTGCTTTATTTACTTTAAAAAAGCATTTGATTCTATTTGGCACAAAAGGCTATTCTACAAAATTCTCCAAAGTGGGCTTGGTGGTAAGGTGTATGACTTAATAAAATGTATGAGCAATAAAAATCAAAAACCAAAAGAACATAATTATTTTCACAACGTCGAGGTGTGAGACAAGGCTGTAGGTTGAGTCCAAACCTTTTCAACATTTATATCAATTAATTAGCAGACATGTTGGACCATTCTCCAGCCTCAGGACTCACACTATTTGACACAGAGGTAAAATACCTGCTATGTGCTGATGATTTGGTTCTTCTATCACCAACCAAAGGTCTTCAACAGAATCTTAACATTCCAGAGCAATATTGCCATATATTTTTTATTTTACCTTTATTTTATCTTTATTTAACCAGGTAAGTCATTACTACTACTAGTACTACCATCATCATTACTACCACTACTACCATCATCATTACTACTACTACAACTACCATCATCATTACTACTACTACAACTACCATCATCATTACTACTACTACTACTACTACTAAATTCTTATTTACAATGACAGCCTACCCCAGCCAAACACAGATGACCAAGTGTGCGCCGCCCTATGGGACTCCCAATCACAGCCAGATGTGATGCAGCCTGAATTTGAACCAGGTGCTACAGTGACACCTTGTGTACTGAGATGCAGTGTCTTAGACCACTGCGCCACTAGGGAGCCTAATAACTGGGCCCTGGCAGTAAATTTTAAAAAAGAAGCCAAAAACCAGATGTCAGAAACACAAATATACATTCACACTGAACAACACCATAATTGAACAAACTAAAAATGACTCATACCTTAGTCTGACCATATCTGTATGGGGAAACTTGAATATGGCAGTGAATGAACTCAAAGAAAAAGCCCGCAGAGCATTGTAGACAATAAAAATGAAATGATTCAAAATCATCATCCCAATTAGAATTTGGACAAAAATATTTGACAGTGTAATCCTAGCAATAGCTCTTTAGAGAAGTGAGGTTTGGGGGCCACGCAATAAACTGGATTTTTAATTTTAGGAAAAACATCCAATTGAAGCCCTACATGCAGAATTATGTCGTGGAATTCTACAAGTCCAGAGAAATACACCAACTAATGTAGGGCAGAATTGGGCCGTTTTTCAGCGGAAATTAAAATACAGACAAGATCATATAAATGTTGGCTACATATAAATTCAAGTCCAAATTTAAAGCACTTCAAACCCAAGAGCTGAGCCCAGAAACGAGCCCTCTCAGTCAGCTGGGGTTGGACCCAACCAACCAAGCTGAGCCCAGAAACGAGCCCTCTCAGTCAGCTGGGGTTGGACCCAACCAACCAAGCTGAGCCCAGAAACGAGCCCTCTCAGTCAGCTGGGGTTGGACCCAACCAACCAAGCTGAGCCCAGAAACGAGCCCTCTCAGTCAGCTGGGGTTGGACCCAACCAACCAAGCTGAGCCCAGAAACGAGCCCTCTCAATCAGCTGGGGTTGGACCCAACCAACCAAGCTGAGCCCAGAAACGAGCCCTCTCAGTCAGCTGGGGTTGGACCCAACCAACCAAGCTGAGCCCAGAAACGAGCCCTCTCAGTCAGCTGGGGTTGGACCCAACCAACCAAGCTGAGCCCAGAAACAAGCCCTCTCAATCAGCTGGGGTTGGACCCAACCAACCAAGCTGAGCCCAGAAACGAGCCCTCTCAGTCAGCTGGGGTTGGACCCAACCAACCAAGCTGAGCCCAGAAACGAGCCCTCTCAATCAGCTGGGGTTGGACCCAACCAACCAAGCTGAGCCCAGAAACGAGCCCTCTCAGTCAGCTGGGGTTGGACCCAACCAACCAAGCTGAGCCCAGAAACGAGCCCTCTCAGTCAGCTGGTGTTGGACCCAACCAACCAAGCTGAGCCCAGAAACGAGCCCTCTCAGTCAGCTGGGGTTGGACCCAACCAACCAAGCTGAGCCCAGAAACGAGCCCTCTCAGTCAGCTGGGGTTGGACCCAACCAACCAAGCTGAGCCCAGAAACGAGCCCTCTCAGTCAGCTGGGGTTGGACCCAACCAACCAAGCTGAGCCCAGAAACGAGCCCTCTCAGTCAGCTGGGGTTGGACCCAACCAACCAAGCTGAGCCCAGAAACGAGCCCTCTCAGTCAGCTGGTGTTGGACCCAACCAACCAAGCTGAGCCCAGAAACGAGACCTCTCAGTCAGCTGGGGTTGGACCCAACCAACCAAGCTGAGCCCAGAAACGAGCCCTCTCAGTCAGCTGGGGTTGGACCCAACCAACCAAGCTGAGCCCAGAAACGAGCCCTCTCAGTCAGCAGGGGTTGGACCCAACCAACCAAGCTGAGCCCAGAAACGAGCCCTCTCAGTCAGCTGGGGTTGGACCCAACCAACCAAGCTGAGCCCAGAAACGAGCCCTCTCAGTCAGCTGGGGTTGGACCCAACCAACCAAGCTGACACCAGAAACGAGCCCTCTCAGTCAGCTGGGGTTGGACCCAACCAACCAAGCTGAGCCCAGAAACGAGCCCTCTCAGTCAGCTGGGGTTGGACCCAACCAACCAAGCTGAGCCCAGAAACGAGCCCTCTCAGTCAGCTGGGGTTGGACCCAACCAACCAAGCTGAGCCCAGAAACGAGCCCTCTCAGTCAGCTGGGGTTGGACCCAACCAACCAAGCTGAGCCCAGAAACGAGCCCTCTCAATCAGCTGGGGTTGGACCCAACCAACCAAGCTGACACCAGAAACGAGCCCTCTCAGTCAGCTGGGGTTGGACCCAACCAACCAAGCTGACACCAGAAACGAGCCCTCTCAGTCAGCTGGGGTTGGACCCAACCAACCAAGCTGAGCCCAGAAACGAGCCCTCTCAATCAGCTGGGGTTGGACCCAACCAACCAAGCTGAGCCCAGAAACGAGCCCTCTCAGTCAGCTGGGGTTGGACCCAACCAACCAAGCTGACACCAGAAACGAGCCCTCTCAGTCAGCTGGGGTTGGACCCAACCAACCAAGCTGACACCAGAAACGAGCCCTCTCAGTCAGCTGGTGTTGGACCCAACCAACCAAGCTGAGCCCAGAAACGAGCCCTCTCAGTCAGCTGGGGTTGGACCCAACCAACCAAGCTGACACCAGAAACGAGCCCTCTCAGTCAGCTGGGGTTGGACCCAACCAACCAAGCTGACACCAGAAACGAGCCCTCTCAGTCAGCTGGGGTTGGACCCAACCAACCAAGCTGACACCAGAAACGAGCCCTCTCAGTCAGCTGGGGTTGGACCCAACCAACCAAGCTGAGCCCAGAAACGAGCCCTCTCAATCAGCTGGGGTTGGACCCAACCAACCAAGCTGACACCAGAAACGAGCCCTCTCAGTCAGCTGGGGTTGGACCCAACCAACCAAGCTGACACCAGAAACGAGCCCTCTCAGTCAGCTGGGGTTGGACCCAACCAACCAAGCTGAGCCCAGAAACGAGCCCTCTCAATCAGCTGGGGTTGGACCCAACCAACCAAGCTGAGCCCAGAAACGAGCCCTCTCAGTCAGCTGGGGTTGGACCCAACCAACCAAGCTGACACCAGAAACGAGCCCTCTCAGTCAGCTGGGGTTGGACCCAACCAACCAAGCTGAGCCCAGAAACGAGCCCTCTCAGTCAGCTGGTGTTGGACCCAACCAACCAAGCTGAGCCCAGAAACGAGCCCTCTCAGTCAGCTGGGGTTGGACCCAACCAACCAAGCTGAGCCCAGAAACGAGCCCTCTCAGTCAGCTGGGGTTGGACCCAACCAACCAAGCTGACACCAGAAACAAGCCCTCTCAGTCAGCTGGGGTTGGACCCAACCAACCAAGCTGAGCCCAGAAACGAGCCCTCTCAATCAGCTGGGGTTGGACCCAACCAACCAAGCTGAGCCCAGAAACGAGCCCTCTCAGTCAGCTGGGGTTGGACCCAACCAACCAAGCTGACACCAGAAACGAGCCCTCTCAGTCAGCTGGGGTTGGACCCAACCAACCAAGCTGAGCCCAGAAACGAGCCCTCTCAGTCAGCTGGTGTTGGACCAAACCAACCAAGCTGAGCCCAGAAACGAGCCCTCTCAGTCAGCTGGGGTTGGACCCAACCAACCAAGCTGACACCAGAAACGAGCCCTCTCAGTCAGCTGGGGTTGGACCCAACCAACCAAGCTGACACCAGAAACGAGCCCTCTCAGTCAGCTGGGGTTGGACCCAACCAACCAAGCTGAGCCCAGAAACGAGCCCTCTCAGTCAGCTGGTGTTGGACCCAACCAACCAAGCTGAGCCCAGAAACGAGCCCTCTCAGTCAGCTGGTGTTGGACCCAACCAACCAAGCTGAGCCCAGAAACGAGCCCTCTCAGTCAGCTGGGGTTGGACCCAACCAACCAAGCTGACACCAGAAACGAGCCCTCTCAGTCAGCTGGGGTTGGACCCAACCAACCAAGCTGAGCCCAGAAACGAGCCCTCTCAATCAGCTGGGGTTGGACCCAACCAACCAAGCTGACACCAGAAACGAGCCCTCTCAGTCAGCTGGGGTTGGACCCAACCAACCAAGCTGACACCAGAAACGAGCCCTCTCAGTCAGCTGGGGTTGGACCCAACCAACCAAGCTGAGCCCAGAAACGAGCCCTCTCAATCAGCTGGGGTTGGACCCAACCAACCAAGCTGACACCAGAAACGAGCCCTCTCAGTCAGCTGGGGTTGGACCCAACCAACCAAGCTGACACCAGAAACGAGCCCTCTCAGTCAGCTGGGGTTGGACCCAACCAACCAAGCTGAGCCCAGAAACGAGCCCTCTCAATCAGCTGGGGTTGGACCCAACCAACCAAGCTGAGCCCAGAAACGAGCCCTCTCAGTCAGCTGGGGTTGGACCCAACCAACCAAGCTGACACCAGAAACGAGCCCTCTCAGTCAGCTGGGGTTGGACCCAACCAACCAAGCTGAGCCCAGAAACGAGCCCTCTTAGTCAGCTGGTGTTGGACCCAACCAACCAAGCTGAGCCCAGAAACGAGCCATCTCAGTCAGCTGGTGTTGGACCCAACCAACCAAGCTGAGCCCAGAAACGAGCCCTCTCAGTCAGCTGGGGTTGGACCCAACCAACCAAGCTGACCCCGGAAACGAGCCCTCTCAGTCAGCTGGGGTTGGACCCAACCAACCAAGCTGAGCCCAGAAACGAGCCCTCTCAGTCAGCTGGGGTTGGACCCAACCAACCAAGCTGACACCAGAAACGAGCCCTCCCAGTCAGCTGGGGTTGGACCCAACCAACCAAGCTGAGCCCAGAAACGAGCCCTCTCAGTCAGCTGGTGTTGGACCCAACCAACCAAGCTGAGCCCAGAAACGAGCCCTCTCAGTCAGCTGGGGTTGGACCCAACCAACCAAGCTGAGCCCAGAAATGAGCCCTCTCAGTCAGCTGGTGTTGGACCCAACCAACCAAGCTGAGCCCAGAAACGAGCCCTCTCAGTCAGCTGGGGTTGGACCCAACCAACCAAGCTGACACCAGAAACAAGCCCTCTCAGTCAGCTGGGGTTGGACCCAACCAACCAAGCTGAGCCCAGAAATGAGCCCTCTCAGTCAGCTGGGGTTGGACCCAACCAACCAAGCTGAGGCCAGAAATGAGCCCTCTCAGTCAGCTGGTGTTGGACCCAACCAACCAAGCTGAGCCTAGAAATGAGCCCTCTCAGTCAGCTGGGGTTGGACCCAACCAACCAAGCTAAGCCCAGAAATGAGCACTCTCAGTCAGCTGGTGTTGGACCCAACCAACCAAGCTGAGCCCAGAAACGAGCCCTCTCAGTCAGCTGGTGTTGGACCCAACCAACCAAGCTGAGCCCAGAAACGAGCCCTCTCAGTCAGCTGGGGTTGGACCCAACCAACCAAGCTGAGCCCAGAAATGAGCCCTCTCAGTCAGCTGGTGTTGGACCCAACCAACCAAGCTGAGCCCAGAAACGAGCCCTCTCAGTCAGCTGGTGTTGGACCCAACCAACCAAGCTGACACCAGCACTGTTTCAAAAGAAAGAATATCAATAAACAAAATCATGAACCAATCAAATGACTCATATTTACAGAGATCTACCTTCTCCTTTAATGTGATAAATATTCCTCACCAAGAGATTCATTATTCACAGAAATGACTACATGTATTCACAATTATAACTTATTAAACTCAGAGGAAACACTAAAAATACTCAATGGGCGAAGGAGCAACTGCTCCTCTTGCAGCCAAATATGTATTTGCCTCTCACAGCCTGAGGGACACTGAATAATAACATCTGCATAGTAAACAACAGCAACTTAGTTATTATTAGTATTATTGTTATTACTATTATTGTTGTTGTGATTATCATTCCAAATAGTGGTGGTATGGGTAGTAGGATGATTGTAATGATAGCAGTTTAATGATGGCGTTGGTAGCAATAGTAGTAGTAGTAACGATGATGTTAGTAGTAGTAGTAGTAGTACTAGTAGTGATGATGATGGTAGTTGTAGTAGTAGTAGTGATAGTAGTAGTAGTAGTAATGATGATGGTAGTTGTAATAGTAGTAATGATGATGGTAGTTGTAGTAGTAGTAGTAATAATGATGGTAGTAGTAGTCGTAATGATGGTAGGTGTAGTAGTAGTAATGATGATGGTAGTAGTAGTAGTAGTAATGGTGATGGTAGTTGTAGGAGTAATGATGATGGTAGTAGTAGTAGTAGTAGTAGTAGTAGTAGTCGTAGTAGTAGTAATGGTCATGGTAGTTGTAGTAGTAATGATGATGGCAGTAGTAGTAGTAGTAGTAATGATCTTGGTAGTTGTAGTAGTAGTAATAATGATGGTAGTAGTAGTCATAATGATGATGGTAGTTGTAGTAGTAATGATGATGGGAGTAATAGTAGTAGTAGTAGTAGTAGTAGTAGTAATGATGATGGTAGTAGTAGTAGTAGTAGTAATAATGACGGTAGTAGTAGTAGTAATAATGATGGTAGTAGTAGTAGTCGTAATGATGATGGTAGTTGTAGTAGTAGTAATGATGATGGTAGTAGTAGTAGTAGTAATGATGATGGTAGTTGTAGTAGTAATGATGATGGTAGTAATAGTAGTAGTAGTAGTAGTAGTCGTAGTAGTAGTAGTAATGATGATGGTAGTAGTAGTAGTAGTAGTAGTAATGGTCATGGTAGTTGTAGTAGTAATGATGATGGCAGTAGTAGTAGTAGTAGTAATGATGATGGTGGTGGTAGTAGTAGTAGTAGTAATGATGATGGTAGTTGTTGTAGTAGTAGTAGTAATGATGATGGTAGTTGTAGTAGTAGTAGTAATGATGGTGGTAGTAGTAGTAGTAGTAGTAATGATGATGGTAGTTGTAGTAGTAATGATGATGGTAGTAGTAGTAGTAGTAGTAATGGTAGTTGTAGTAGTAGTAGTAATAATGATGGTGGTGTTGTTAGTAGTAGTAGTAGTAGTAATGGTGATGGTGGTAGTAGTAGTAGTAGTAATGGTGATGGTGGTGTTGTTAGTAGTAGTAGTAGTAGTAGTAGTAGTAGTAGTAGTAGTAGTAATGATGATGGTAGTTGTAGTAGTAGTAATAATGATGATGGTAGTAGTAGTAGTAGTAGTAATGGTGATTGTGGTGGTAGTAGTAGTAGTAGTAATGATGATGGTAGTTGTGGTAGTAATGATGATGGTAGTAATAGTAGTAGTAGTAGTAGTAATGGTGATGGTAGTAATAGTAGTAATGATGATGGTAGTTGTAGTAGTAGTAGTAATAATGATGGTAGTAATAGTAGTAGTAATGATGATGGTAGTAATAGTAGTAGTAGTAGTAGTAGTAATGATGATGGTAGTTGTAATAGTAGTAATGATGATGGTAGTTGTAGTAGTAGTAGTAATAATGATGGTAGTAGTAGTAATGATGATGGTAGTTGTAGTAGTAGTAATAATGATGATGGTAGTAGTAGTAGTAGTAGTAGTAGTAGTAGTAATGATGATGGTAGTAGTAGTAGTAGTAGTAGTAGTAGTAATGATGATGGTAGTAGTAGTAGTAGTAGTAGTAGTAGTAGTAGTAGTAATGATGATGGTAGTTGTGGTAGTAGTAATAATGATGATGGTAGTAGTAGTAGTAGTAATGATGATGGTAGTTGTGGTAGTAATGATGATGGTAGTTGTGGTAGTAGTAATAATGATGATGGTAGTAGTAGTAGTAGTAGTAATGGTTTTTGTGGTGGTAGTAGTAGCAGTAGTAATGATGGGAGGGCCTGAGGGACACTGAATAATAACATCTGCATAGTAAACAACAGCAACTTAGTTATTATTAGTATTATTGTTATTACTATTATTGTTGTTGTGATTATCATTCCAAATAGTGGTGGTATGGGTAGTAGGATGATTGTAATGATAGCAGTTTAATGATGGCGTTGGTAGCAATAGTAGTAGTAGTAACGATGATGGTAGTAGTAGTAGTAGTAGTAGTAGTAGTAGTAGTAATGATGATGGTAGTTGTGGTAGTAGTAATAATGATGATGGTAGTAGTAGTAGTAGTAATGATGATGGTAGTTGTGGTAGTAATGATGATGGTAGTTGTGGTAGTAGTAATAATGATGATGGTAGTAGTAGTAGTAGTAGTAATGGTTTTTGTGGTGGTAGCAGTAGTAATGTAGTTGTAGAAGTAGTAATGATGATGGTAGCAGCAGCAGCAGCAACGACGATGGCAGCAGCAGCAGCAGCAGCAGCAGCAGCAGCAGCAGCAGTAATGATGACGGCAGCAGCAGCAGCAGCAGCAGCAGTAGTAGTAATGATGATGGTAGTAGTAGTAGCAGTAATGATGATGGCAGTAGTAGTAGTAGTAGTAGCAGCAGCAGCAGTAGTAATGACGATGGCAGTAGTAGCAGCAGCAGTAGTAGTAGTAGTAATGACGATGGTAGTTGTAGCAGTAGTAATAATGATGATGGTAGTAGCAGTAGTAGTAGTAACAACGATGGCAGCAGCAGCAACGATGATGGTAGTTGTAGCAGTAGTAATAATGATGATGGCAGTAGCAGCAGTAGTAGCAGTAGTAATGATGATGGTAGCAGTAGTAGTAGTAGTAGTAGCAGTAATGATGATGGCAGTTGTAGTAGCAGTAATAATGATGATGGCAGTAGCAGTAGTAGCAGTAATGGTGATTGTGGTGGTAGTAGTAGTAGTAGTAATGATGATGGTAGTTGTGGTAGTAGTAATAATGATGATGGCAGTAGTAGCAGCAGCAGCAGTAGCAGCAGCAACGATGATGGTAGTAGTAGCAGTAGTAGTAGCAGTAGCAGTAGTAGCAGTAGCAGTGGCAGTAGTAATGATGATGGCAGATGTAGTAGTAGTAATAATGATGATGGTAGTAGTAGTAGTAGTAATGGTGATTGTGGTGGTAGTAGTAGTAGTAGTAATGATGATGGTAGTTGTAGTAGTAATGATGATGGTAGTTGTAGTAGTAGTAATAATGATGATGGTAGTAGTAGTAGTAGTAGTAATGGTGATTGTGGTGGTAGTAGTAGTAGTAGTAATGATGATGGTAGTTGTAGTAGTAGTAGTAATGATGATGGTAGTAGTAGTAGTAGTAATGATGATGGTAGTTGTAGTAGTAATGATGATGGTAGTTGTAGTAGTAATGATGATGGTAGTTGTAGTAGTAGTAATAATGATGATGGTAGTAGTAGTAGTAGTAGTAATGGTGATTGTGGTGGTAGTAGTAGTAGTAGTAATGATGATGGTAGTTGTGGTAGTATTGATGATGGTAGTTGTGGTAGTAATGATGATGGTAGTTGTGGTAGTAATGATGATGGTAGTTGTGGTAGTAATGATGATGGTAGTGTGGTAGTAATGATGACGGTAGTTGTGGTAGTAATGATGATGGTAGTTGTAGTAGTAATGATGATGGTAGTAGTAGTAGTTGTAATGATGATGGTAGTTGTGGTAGTAATGATGATGGTAGTAGTAGTAGTAATGATGATGGTAGTTGTGGTAGTAATGATGATGGTAGTTGTGGTAGTAATGATGATGGTAGTTGTGGTAGTAATGATGATGGTAGTTGTGGTAGTAGTAATAATGATGATGGTAGTAGTAGTAGTAGTAGTAATGGTTTTGTGGTGGCAGCAGTAGCAGTAGTAATGATGATGGTGTAGTAGTAGTAGTAGCAACGATTTTTGTGGCAGTAGTAGCAGTAGTAATGATGATGGTGGTAGTAGTAGTAGTAGTAATGGTTTTTGTGGTGGTAGTAGTAGCAGTAGTAATGTAGTTGTAGAAGTAGTAATGATGATGGTAGTAGTAGTAGTAGTAATGATGATGGTAGTAGTAGTAGTAGTAGTAGTAGTAGTAGTAGTAGTAATGATGATGGTAGTAGTAGTAGTAGTAGTAGTAGTAGTAGTAATGATGACGTAGCAGCAGTAGTAGTAACGATGATGGTAGTAGCAGCAGCAGTAGTAGCAGTAGTAGTAGTAGTAATGATGATGGCAGTAGTAGTAGTAGTAGTAGTAGTAGTAGTAATGATGATGGTAGTTGTAGTAGTAGTAATAATGATGATGGTAGTAGTAGTAGTAGTAGTAATAATGATGGTAGTAGTAGTAATGATGATGGTAGTTGTAGTAGTAGTAATAATGATGATGGTAGTAGTAGTAGTAGTAGTAGTAGTAATGATGATGGTAGTAGTAGTAGTAGTAGTAGTAGTAGTAATGATGATGGTAGTTGTAGTAGTAGTAATAATGATGATGGTAGTAGTAGTAGTAGTAGTAATGGTGATTGTGGTGGTAGTAGTAGTAGTAGTAATGATGATGGTAGTTGTGGTAGTAGTAATAATGATGATGGTAGTAGTAGTAGTAGTAGTAGTAGTAGTAGTAGTAATGATGATGGTAGTAGTAGTAGTAGTAGTAGTAGTAGTGGTAGTAGTAATGATGATGGTAGATGTAGTAGTAGTAATAATGATGATGGTAGTAGTAGTAGTAGTAATGGTGATTGTGGTGGTAGTAGTAGTAGTAGTAATGATGATGGTAGTTGTAGTAGTAATGATGATGGTAGTTGTAGTAGTAGTAATAATGATGATGGTAGTAGTAGTAGTAGTAGTAATGGTGATTGTGGTGGTAGTAGTAGTAGTAGTAATGATGATGGTAGTTGTAGTAGTAGTAGTAATGATGATGGTAGTAGTAGTAGTAGTAATGATGATGGTAATTGTAGTAGTAATGATGATGGTAGTTGTAGTAGTAATGATGATGGTAGTTGTAGTAGTAGTAATAATGATGATGGTAGTAGTAGTAGTAGTAGTAATGGTGATTGTGGTGGTAGTAGTAGTAGTAGTAATGATGATGGTAGTTGTGGTAGTATTGATGATGGTAGTTGTGGTAGTAATGATGATGGTAGTTGTGGTAGTAATGATGATGGTAGTTGTGGTAGTAATGATGATGGTAGTTGTGGTAGTAATGATGACGGTAGTTGTGGTAGTAATGATGATGGTAGTTGTAGTAGTAATGATGATGGTAGTAGTAGTAGTTGTAATGATGATGGTAGTTGTGGTAGTAATGATGATGGTAGTAGTAGTAGTAATGATGATGGTAGTTGTGGTAGTAATGATGATGGTAGTTGTGGTAGTAATGATGATGGTAGTTGTGGTAGTAATGATGATGGTAGTTGTGGTAGTAGTAATAATGATGATGGTAGTAGTAGTAGTAGTAGTAATGGTTTTTGTGGTGGTAGTAGTAGCAGTAGTAATGATGATGGTGGTAGTAGTAGTAGTAGTAATGATTTTTGTGGTGGTAGTAGTAGCAGTAGTAATGATGATGGTGGTAGTAGTAGTAGTAGTAATGGTTTTTGTGGTGGTAGTAGTAGCAGTAGTAATGATGATGGTAGTTGTGGTAGTAATGATGATGTTAGTAGTAGTAGTAGTAGTAATGATGATGGTAGTTGTAGTAGTAGTAATAATGATGATGGTAGTAGTAGTAGTAGTAGTAATGGTGATTGTGGTGGTAGTAGTATTCATGATGGTAGTTGTAGTAGTAATGATGATGGTAGTTGTGGTAGTAGTAATGATGATGGTAGTTGTAGTAGTAGTAATAATGATGATGGTAGTAGTAGTAGTAGTAGTAATGGTGATTGTGGTGGTAGTAGTAGTAGTAGTAATGATGATGGTAGTTGTGGTAGTAATGATGATGGTAGTTGTAGTAGTAATGATGATGGTAGTTGTGGTAGTAATGATGATGGTAGTTGTGGTAGTAATGATGATGGTAGTAGTAGTAGTAGTAATGATGATGGTAGTTGTGGTAGTAATGATGATGGTAGTAGTAGTAGTAGTAATGATGATGGTAGTTGTGGTAGTAATGATGATGGTAGTTGTGGTAGTAATGATGATGGTAGTTGTGGTAGTAGTAATAATGATGATGGTAGTAGTAGTAGTAGTAGTAGTAGTAGTAGTATTAGTAGTAGTAGTAATGATGATGGTAGTTGTAGTAGTAATGATGATGGTAGTTGTAGTAGTAGTAGTTGTAGTAGTAATGATGATGGTAGTTGTAGTAGTAGTAATAATGATGATGGTAGTAGTAGTAGTAGTAGTAATGGTGATTGTGGTGGTAGTAGTAGTAGTAGTAATGATGATGGTAGTTGTGGTAGTAGTAATGATGATGGTAGTTGTGGTAGTAATGATGATGGTAGTTACATTTACATTACATTTAAGTCATTTAGCAGACGCTCTTATCCAGAGCGACTTACAAATTGGTGCATTCACCTTATGACATCCAGTGGAACAGCCACTTTACAATAGTGCATCTAAATCTTTTAAGGGGGGTGAGAAGGATTACTTTATCCTATCCTAGGTATTCCTTAAAGAGGTGGGGTTTCAGGTGTCTCCGGAAGGTGGTGATTGACTCCGCTGTCCTGGCGTCGTGAGGGAGTTTGTTCCACCATTGGGGGGCCAGAGCAGCGAACAGTTTTGACTGGGCTGAGCGGGAACTGTACTTCCTCAGTGGTAGGGAGGCGAGCAGGCCAGAGGTGGATGAACGCAGTGCCCTTGTTTGGGTGGAGGGCCTGATCAGAGCCTGGAGGTACTGAGATGCCGTTCCCCTCACAGCTCCGTAGGTAAGCACCAGTAGTTGTAGTAGTAATGATGATGGTAGTAATAGTAGTAGTAGTAGTAGTAGTAATGATGATGGTAGTTGTAGTAGTAGTAATAATGATGGTAGTAGTAGTAATGATGATGATAGTAGTAGTAGTAGTAATGATGATGGTAGTTGTAGGAATGATGATGATAGTAGTAGTAGTAGTATTAATGATGGTAGTAGTAGTAGTAGTAGTAGTAGTAGTAGTAGTAGTAGTAGTAATGATGATGGTAGTAGTAGTAGTAATGATGATGGTAGTAGTAGTAGTAATGATGATGGTAGTAGTAGTAGTAATGATGATGGTAGTTGTAGTAGTAATGATGATGGTAGTAATAGTAGTAGTAGTAGTAGTAGTAGTAGTAGTAGTAGTAGTAGTAATGGTGATGGTAGTTGTAGTAGTAGTAGTAATGATGATGGTAGTAGTAGTAGTAGTAATGATGATGGTAGTTGTAGTAGTAATGATGATGGTAGTAATAGTAGTAGTAGTAGTAGTAGTAGTAGTAGTAGTAGTAGTAGTAATGGTGATGGTAGTTGTAGTAGTAGTAGTAATGATGATGGTAGTAGTAGTAGTAGTAGTAATGGTGATTGTGGTGGTAGTAGTGGTAGTAGTAATGATGATGGTAGTAATAGTAGTAGCAGTAGCAGTAGTAGTAGTAGTAGTAGTAGTAATGATGATGGTAGTAGTAGTAGCAGAAATTATGATGGTAGCAGTAGCAGTAACGGTGATGGTAGTTGTAGTAGTAGTAGTAATGCTGATGGTAGCAGTAGTAGCAGTAGCAGCAGTAACGACGATGGTGGTGGTGTTAGTAGTAGTAATGATGATTGTAGTTGTAGCAGTAATAATGATGGCAGTAGTAGTAGTAGTAGTAGTAGTAATAGTAGTAGTAATGATGATGGTAGTTGTAGTTGTAGTAATAATGATGAGGATAGTTGTATTAGTAGTAGTAATGATGATTGTAGTTGTAGTAGTAATAATGATGGTAGTAGTAGTAGTAGTAGTAGTAGTAGTAGTAGTAATGATGATGGTAGTTGTAGTAGTAGTAATAATGATGATGGTAGTAGTAGTAGTAGTAGTAATGGTGATTGTGGTGGTAGTAATAGTAGTAGTAATGATGATGGTAGTTGTGGTAGTAATGATGATGGTAGTTGTGGTAGTAATGATGATGGTAGTTGTAGTAGTAATGATGATGGTAGTTGTGGTAGTAATGATGATGGTAGTTGTGGTAGTAATGATGATGGTAGTAGTAGCAGTAGTAGTAATGATGATGGTAGTTGTGGTAGTAATGATGATTGTAGTAGTAGTAGTAGTAATGATGATGGTAGTTGTGGTAGTAATGATGATGGTAGTTGTGGTAGTAATGATGATGGTAGTTGTGGTAGTAATGATGATGGTAGTTGTGGTAGTAATGATGATGGTAGTAGTAGTAGTAGTAATGATGATGGTAGTTGTGGTAGTAATGATGATGGTAGTTGTGGTAGTAATGATGATGGTAGTTGTGGGAGTAATGATGATGGTAGTTGTGGTAGTAGTAATAATGATGATGGTAGTAGTAGTAGTAGTAGTAGTAGTAATAATGATGGTAGTAGTAGTAGTAATAATGATGGTAGTAGCAGAAGTCGTAATGATGATGGTAGTTGTAGAAGTAGTAATGATGATGGTAGTAGTAGTAGTAATGATGATGGTAGTAGTAGTAGTAGTAGTAGTAGTAGTAGTAGTAATGATGATGGGCAGTAGTAGTAGTAGTAGTAGTAGCAGTAGTAGTAATGATGATGGCAGTAGTAGCAGCAGTAATGATGATGGCAGCAGTAGCAGTAGCAGTAGCAGCAGTAGTAGTAGTAATGATGATGGCAGCAGCAGTAGCAGCAGTAGCAGTAGCAGTAATGATGATGGTAGTTGTAGTAGTAGTAATAATGATGATGGTAGTAGTAGTAGTAGTAGTAATAATGATGGTAGTAGTAGTAATGATGATGGTAGTTGTAGTAGTAGTAATAATGATGATGGTAGTAGTAGTAGTAGTAGTAGTAGTAATGATGATGGCAGTAGTAGCAGTAGTAGTAGTAGTAGTAATGATGATGGTAGTTGTAGTAGTAGTAATAATGATGATGGTAGTAGTAGTAGTAGTAGTAATGGTGATGTGGTGGTAGTAGTAGTAGCAGTAATGATGATGGTAGTTGTGGTAGTAGTAATAATGATGATGGTAGTAGCAGTAGTAGTAGTAGTAGTAGTAGTAATGATGATGGTAGGTAGTAGCAGTAGTAGTAGTAGTGGTAGTAGTAATGATGATGGTAGATGTAGTAGTAGTAATAATGATGATGGTAGTAGTAGTAGTAGTAATGGTGATTGTGGTGGTAGTAGTAGTAGTAGTAATGATGATGGTAGTTGTAGTAGTAATGATGATGGTAGTTGTAGTAGTAGTAATAATGATGATGGTAGTAGTAGTAGTAGTAGTAATGGTGATTGTGTTGGTAGTAGTAGTAGTAGTAATGATGATGGTAGTTGTAGTAGTAGTAGTAATGATGATGGTAGTAGTAGTAGTAGTAATGATGATGGTAGTTGTAGTAGTAGTAATAATGATGATGGTAGTAGTAGTAGTAGTAGTAATGGTGATTGTGGTGGTAGTAGTAGTAGTAGTAATGATGATGGTAGTTGTGGTAGTATTGATGATGGTAGTTGTGGTAGTAATGATGATGGTAGTTGTGGTAGTAATGATGATGGTAGTTGTGGTAGTAATGATGATGGTAGTTGTGGTAGTAATGATGACGGTAGTTGTGGTAGTAATGATGATGGTAGTTGTAGTAGTAATGATGATGGTAGTAGTAGTAGTTGTAATGATGATGGTAGTTGTGGTAGTAATGATGATGGTAGTAGTAGTAGTAATGATGATGGTAGTTGTGGTAGTAATGATGATGGTAGTTGTGGTAGTAATGATGATGGTAGTTGTGGTAGTAATGATGATGGTAGTTGTGGTAGTAGTAATAATGATGATGGTAGTAGTAGTAGTAGTAGTAATGGTTTTTGTGGTGGTAGTAGTAGCAGTAGTAATGATGATGGTGGTAGTAGTAGTAGTAGTAATGATTTTTGGTGGTAGTAGTAGCAGTAGTAATGATGATGGTGGTAGTAGTAGTAGTAGTAATGGTTTTGTGGTGGTAGTAGTAGCAGTAGTAATGATGATGGTAGTTGTGGTAGTAATGATGATGTTAGTAGTAGTAGTAGTAGTAATGATGATGGTAGTTGTAGTAGTAGTAATAATGATGATGGTAGTAGTAGTAGTAGTAGTAATGGTGATTGTGGTGGTAGTAGTATTCATGATGGTAGTTGTAGTAGTAATGATGATGGTAGTTGTGGTAGTAGTAATGATGATGGTAGTTGTAGTAGTAGTAATAATGATGATGGTAGTAGTAGTAGTAGTAGTAATGGTGATTGTGGTGGTAGTAGTAGTAGTAGTAATGATGATGGTAGTTGTGGTAGTAATGATGATGGTAGTTGTAGTAGTAATGATGATGGTAGTTGTGGTAGTAATGATGATGGTAGTTGTGGTAGTAATGATGATGGTAGTAGTAGTAGTAGTAATGATGATGGTAGTTGTGGTAGTAATGATGATGGTAGTAGTAGTAGTAGTAATGATGATGGTAGTTGTGGTAGTAATGATGATGGTAGTTGTGGTAGTAATGATGATGGTAGTTGTGGTAGTAGTAATAATGATGATGGTAGTAGTAGTAGTAGTAGTAGTAGTAGTAGTAGTAGTAGTAGTAATGATGATGGTAGTTGTAGTAGTAATGATGATGGTAGTTGTAGTAGTAGTAGTTGTAGTAGTAATGATGATGGTAGTTGTAGTAGTAGTAATAATGATGATGGTAGTAGTAGTAGTAGTAATGGTGATTGTGGTGGTAGTAGTAGTAGTAGTAATGATGATGGTAGTTGTGGTAGTAGTAATAATGATGATGGTAGTAGTAGTAGTAATGATGATGGTAGTTGTGGTAGTAATGATGATGGTAGTTGTGGTAGTAGTAATAATGATGATGGTAGTAGTAGTAGTAGTAGTAGTAGTAGTAGTAGTAGTAGTAATGATGATGGTAGTTGTAGTAGTAATGATGATGGTAGTTGTAGTAGTAGTAGTTGTAGTAGTAATGATGATGGTAGTTGTAGTAGTAGTAATAATGATGATGGTAGTAGTAGTAGTAGTAGTAATGGTGATTGTGGTGGTAGTAGTAGTAGTAGTAATGATGATGGTAGTTGTGGTAGTAGTAATGATGATGGTAGTTGTGGTAGTAATGATGATGGTAGTTACATTTACATTACATTTAAGTCATTTAGCAGACGCTCTTATCCAGAGCGACTTACAAATTGGTGCATTCACCTTATGACATCCAGTGGAACAGCCACTTTACAATAGTGCATCTAAATCTTTTAAGGGGGTGAGAAGGATTACTTTATCCTATCCTAGGTATTCCTTAAAGAGGTGGGGTTTCAGGTGTCTCCGGAAGGTGGTGATTGACTCCGCTGTCCTGGCGTCGTGAGGGAGTTTGTTCCACCATTGGGGGGCCAGAGCAGCGAACAGTTTTGACTGGGCTGAGCGGGAACTGTACTTCCTCAGTGGTAGGGAGGCGAGCAGGCCAGAGGTGGATGAACGCAGTGCCCTTGTTTGGGTGGAGGGCCTGATCAGAGCCTGGAGGTACTGAGGTGCCGTTCCCCTCACAGCTCCGTAGGTAAGCACCAGTAGTTGTAGTAGTAATGATGATGGTAGTAATAGTAGTAGTAGTAGTAGTAGTAATGATGATGGTAGTTGTAGTAGTAGTAATAATGATGGTAGTAGTAGTAATGATGATGATAGTAGTAGTAGTAGTAATGATGATGGTAGTTGTAGTAATGATGATGATAGTAGTAGTAGTAGTAATAATGATGGTAGTAGTAGTAGTAGTAGTAGTAGTAGTAGTAGCAGTAGTAATGATGATGGTAGTAGTAGTAGTAACGATGATGGTAGTAGTAGTAGTAATGATGATGGTAGTAGTAGTAGTAGTAATGATGATGGTAGTTGTAGTAGTAATGATGATGGTAGTAATAGTAGTAGTAGTAGTAGTAGTAGTAGTAGTAGTAGTAATGGTGATGGTAGTTGTAGTAGTAGGTAGTAGTAGTAATGATGATGGTAGTAGTAGTAGTAGTAATGATGATGGTAGTTGTAGTAGTAATGATGATGGTAGTAATAGTAGTAGTAGTAGTAGTAGTAGTAGTAGTAGTAGTAGTAATGGTGATGGTAGTTGTAGTAGTAGTAGTAATGATGATGGTAGTAGTAGTAGTAGTAGTAATGGTGATTGTGGTGGTAGTAGTGGTAGTAGTAATGATGATGGTAGTAATAGTAGTAGTAGTAGTAGTAGTAGTAGTAGTAGTAGTAGTAGTAATGATGATGGTAGTAGTAGTAGTAGAAATTATGATGGTAGTAGTAGTAGTAATGGTGATGGTAGTTGTAGTAGTAGTAGTAATGCTGATGGTAGTAGTAGTAGTAGTAGTAGTAGTAATGATGATGGTGGTGGTGTTAGTAGTAGTAATGATGATTGTAGTTGTAGTAGTAATAATGATGGTAGTAGTAGTAGTAGTAGTAGTAATAGTAGTAGTAATGATGATGGTAGTTGTAGTTGTAGTAATAATGATGAGGATAGTTGTATTAGTAGTAGTAATGATGATTGTAGTTGTAGTAGTAATAATGATGGTAGTAGTAGTAGTAGTAGTAGTAGTAGTAATGATGATGGTAGTTGTAGTAGTAGTAATAATGATGATGGTAGTAGTAGTAGTAGTAGTAATGGTGATTGTGGTGGTAGTAATAGTAGTAGTAATGATGATGGTAGTTGTAGTAGTCATGATGATGGTAGTTGTAGTAGTAGTAATGATGGTAGTTGTAGTAGTAGTAGTAGTAGTAGTAATGATGATGGTAGTAGTAGTAGTGGTAGTAATGATGATTGTAGTTGTAGTAGTAATAATGATGGTGGTAGTAGTAGTAGTAGTAGTAGTAGTAGTAGTAATGATGATGGTAGTTGTAATAGTAGTAATGATGATGGTGGTAGTAGTAGTAGTAGTAGTAGTAGTAGTAATGATGATGGTAGTTGTGGTAGTAGTAATAATGATGATGGTAGTAGTAGTAGTAGTAGTAATGGTTTTTGTGGTGGTAGTAG
This sequence comes from Oncorhynchus nerka, assembly GCF_034236695.1. NCBI lineage: Eukaryota > Metazoa > Chordata > Actinopteri > Salmoniformes > Salmonidae > Oncorhynchus > Oncorhynchus nerka. The sequence goes on along the minus strand of NC_088401.1, from coordinate 13,586,885 downwards.
TAGCAGTAGTAATGATGATGGTGGTAGTAGTAGTAGTAGTAATGATTTTTGTGGTGGTAGTAGTAGCAGTAGTAATGATGATGGTGGTAGTAGTAGTAGTAGTAATGGTTTTGTGGTGGTAGTAGTAGCAGTAGTAATGATGATGGTAGTTGTGGTAGTAATGATGATGTTAGTAGTAGTAGTAGTAGTAATGATGATGGTAGTTGTAGTAGTAGTAATAATGATGATGGTAGTAGTAGTAGTAGTAGTAATGGTGATTGTGGTGGTAGTAGTATTCATGATGGTAGTTGTAGTAGTAATGATGATGGTAGTTGTGGTAGTAGTAATGATGATGGTAGTTGTAGTAGTAGTAATAATGATGATGGTAGTAGTAGTAGTAGTAGTAATGGTGATTGTGGTGGTAGTAGTAGTAGTAGTAATGATGATGGTAGTTGTGGTAGTAATGATGATGGTAGTTGTAGTAGTAATGATGATGGTAGTTGTGGTAGTAATGATGATGGTAGTTGTGGTAGTAATGATGATGGTAGTGGTAGTAGTAGTAATGATGATGGTAGTTGTGGTAGTAATGATGATGGTAGTAGTAGTAGTAGTAATGATGATGGTAGTTGTGGTAGTAATGATGATGGTAGTTGTGGTAGTAATGATGATGGTAGTTGTGGTAGTAGTAATAATGATGATGGTAGTAGTAGTAGTAGTAGTAGTAGTAGTAGTAGTAGTAGTAATGATGATGGTAGTTGTAGTAGTAATGATGATGGTAGTTGTAGTAGTAGTAGTTGTAGTAGTAATGATGATGGTAGTTGTAGTAGTAGTAATAATGATGATGGTAGTAGTAGTAGTAGTAGTAATGGTGATTGTGGTGGTAGTAGTAGTAGTAGTAATGATGATGGTAGTTGTGGTAGTAGTAATGATGATGGTAGTTGTGGTAGTAATGATGATGGTAGTTACATTTACATTACATTTAAGTCATTTAGCAGACGCTCTTATCCAGAGCGACTTACAAATTGGTGCATTCACCTTATGACATCCAGTGGAACAGCCACTTTACAATAGTGCATCTAAATCTTTTAAGGGGGGTGAGAAGGATTACTTTATCCTATCCTAGGTATTCCTTAAAGAGGTGGGGTTTCAGGTGTCTCCGGAAGGTGGTGATTGACTCCGCTGTCCTGGCGTCGTGAGGAGTTTGTTCCACCATTGGGGGGCCAGAGCAGCGAACAGTTTTGACTGGGCTGAGCGGGAACTGTACTTCCTCAGTGGTAGGGAGGCGAGCAGGCCAGAGGTGGATGAACGCAGTGCCCTTGTTTGGGTGGAGGGCCTGATCAGAGCCTGGAGGTACTGAGGTGCCGTTCCCCTCACAGCTCCGTAGGTAAGCACCAGTAGTTGTAGTAGTAATGATGATGGTAGTAATAGTAGTAGTAGTAGTAGTAGTAATGATGATGGTAGTTGTAGTAGTAGTAATAATGATGGTAGTAGTAGTAATGATGATGATAGTAGTAGTAGTAGTAATGATGATGGTAGTTGTAGTAATGATGATGATAGTAGTAGTAGTAGTAATAATGATGGTAGTAGTAGTAGTAGTAGTAGTAGTAGTAGTAGTAGTAGTAATGATGATGGTAGTAGTAGTAGTAATGATGATGGTAGTAGTAGTAGTAATGATGATGGTAGTAGTAGTAGTAATGATGATGGTAGTTGTAGTAGTAATGATGATGGTAGTAATAGTAGTAGTAGTAGTAGTAGTAGTAGTAGTAGTAGTAGTAATGGTGATGGTAGTTGTAGTAGTAGTAGTAATGATGATGGTAGTAGTAGTAGTAGTAATGATGATGGTAGTTGTAGTAGTAATGATGATGGTAGTAATAGTAGTAGTAGTAGTAGTAGTAGTAGTAGTAGTAGTAGTAGTAATGGTGATGGTAGTTGTAGTAGTAGTAGTAATGATGATGGTAGTAGTAGTAGTAGTAGTAATGGTGATTGTGGTGGTAGTAGTGGTAGTAGTAATGATGATGGTAGTAGTAGTAGTAGTAGTAGTAGTAGTAGTAGTAGTAGTAGTAGTAATGATGATGGTAGTAGTAGTAGTAGTAGTAGTAGTAATGATGATGGTGGTGGTGTTAGTAGTAGTAATGATGATTGTAGTTGTAGTAGTAATAATGATGGTAGTAGTAGTAGTAGTAGTAGTAGTAATAGTAGTAGTAATGATGATGGTAGTTGTAGTTGTAGTAATAATGATGAGGATAGTTGTATTAGTAGTAGTAATGATGATTGTAGTTGTAGTAGTAATAATGATGGTAGTAGTAGTAGTAGTAGTAGTAGTAGTAGTAGTAATGATGATGGTAGTTGTAGTAGTAGTAATAATGATGATGGTAGTAGTAGTAGTAGTAGTAATGGTGATTGTGGTGGTAGTAATAGTAGTAGTAATGATGATGGTAGTTGTAGTAGTAATGATGATGGTAGTTGTGGTAGTAATGATGATGGTAGTTGTGGTAGTAATGATGATGGTAGTTGTAGTAGTAATGATGATGGTAGTTGTGGTAGTAATGATGATGGTAGTTGTGGTAGTAATGATGATGGTAGTAGTAGCAGTAGTAGTAATGATGATGGTAGTTGTGGTAGTAATGATGATTGTAGTAGTAGTAGTAGTAATGATGATGGTAGTTGTGGTAGTAATGATGATGGTAGTTGTGGTAGTAATGATGATGGTAGTTGTGGTAGTAATGATGATGGTAGTTGTGGTAGTAATGATGATGGTAGTAGTAGTAGTAGTAATGATGATGGTAGTTGTGGTAGTAATGATGATGGTAGTTGTGGTAGTAATGATGATGGTAGTTGTGGGAGTAATGATGATGGTAGTTGTGGTAGTAGTAATAATGATGATGGTAGTAGTAGTAGTAGTAGTAGTAGTAGTAATAATGATGGTAGTAGTAGTAGTAATAATGATGGTAGTAGTAGAAGTCGTAATGATGATGGTAGTTGTAGAAGTAGTAATGATGATGGTAGTAGTAGTAGTAATGATGATGGTAGTAGTAGTAGTAGTAGTAGTAGTAGTAGTAGTAGTAATGATGATGGTAGTAGTAGTAGTAGTAGTAGTAGTAGTAGTAGTAATGATGATGGTAGTAGTAGTAGTAGTAATGATGATGGTAGTAGTAGTAGTAGTAGTAGTAGTAGTAGTAGTAGTAGTAATGATGATGGTAGTAGTAGTAGTAGTAGTAGTAGTAGTAGTAATGATGATGGTAGTTGTAGTAGTAGTAATAATGATGATGGTAGTAGTAGTAGTAGTAGTAATAATGATGGTAGTAGTAGTAATGATGATGGTAGTTGTAGTAGTAGTAATAATGATGATGGTAGTAGTAGTAGTAGTAGTAGTAGTAATGATGATGGTAGTAGTAGTAGTAGTAGTAGTAGTAGTAATGATGATGGTAGTTGTAGTAGTAGTAATAATGATGATGGTAGTAGTAGTAGTAGTAGTAATGGTGATTGTGGTGGTAGTAGTAGTAGTAGTAATGATGATGGTAGTTGTGGTAGTAGTAATAATGATGATGGTAGTAGTAGTAGTAGTAGTAGTAGTAGTAGTAATGATGATGGTAGTAGTAGTAGTAGTAGTAGTAGTAGTGGTAGTAGTAATGATGATGGTAGATGTAGTAGTAGTAATAATGATGATGGTAGTAGTAGTAGTAGTAATGGTGATTGTGGTGGTAGTAGTAGTAGTAGTAATGATGATGGTAGTTGTAGTAGTAATGATGATGGTAGTTGTAGTAGTAGTAATAATGATGATAGTAGTAGTAGTAGTAGTAATGGTGATTGTGGTGGTAGTAGTAGTAGTAGTAATGATGATGGTAGTTGTAGTAGTAGTAGTAATGATGATGGTAGTAGTAGTAGTAGTAATGATGATGGTAGTTGTAGTAGTAGTAATAATGATGATGGTAGTAGTAGTAGTAGTAGTAATGGTGATTGTGGTGGTAGTAGTAGTAGTAGTAATGATGATGGTAGTTGTGGTAGTATTGATGATGGTAGTTGTGGTAGTAATGATGATGGTAGTTGTGGTAGTAATGATGATGGTAGTTGTGGTAGTAATGATGATGGTAGTTGTGGTAGTAATGATGACGGTAGTTGTGGTAGTAATGATGATGGTAGTTGTAGTAGTAATGATGATGGTAGTAGTAGTAGTTGTAATGATGATGGTAGTTGTGGTAGTAATGATGATGGTAGTAGTAGTAGTAATGATGATGGTAGTTGTGGTAGTAATGATGATGGTAGTTGTGGTAGTAATGATGATGGTAGTTGTGGTAGTAATGATGATGGTAGTTGTGGTAGTAGTAATAATGATGATGGTAGTAGTAGTAGTAGTAGTAATGGTTTTTGTGGTGGTAGTAGTAGCAGTAGTAATGATGATGGTGGTAGTAGTAGTAGTAGTAATGATTTTTGTGGTGGTAGTAGTAGCAGTAGTAATGATGATGGTGGTAGTAGTAGTAGTAGTAATGGTTTTTGTGGTGGTAGTAGTAGCAGTAGTAATGATGATGGTAGTTGTGGTAGTAATGATGATGTTAGTAGTAGTAGTAGTAGTAATGATGATGGTAGTTGTAGTAGTAGTAATAATGATGATGGTAGTAGTAGTAGTAGTAGTAATGGTGATTGTGGTGGTAGTAGTATTCATGATGGTAGTTGTAGTAGTAATGATGATGGTAGTTGTGGTAGTAGTAATGATGATGGTAGTTGTAGTAGTAGTAATAATGATGATGGTAGTAGTAGTAGTAGTAGTAATGGTGATTGTGGTGGTAGTAGTAGTAGTAGTAATGATGATGGTAGTTGTGGTAGTAATGATGATGGTAGTTGTAGTAGTAATGATGATGGTAGTTGTGGTAGTAATGATGATGGTAGTTGTGGTAGTAATGATGATGGTAGTAGTAGTAGTAGTAATGATGATGGTAGTTGTGGTAGTAATGATGATGGTAGTAGTAGTAGTAGTAATGATGATGGTAGTTGTGGTAGTAATGATGATGGTAGTTGTGGTAGTAATGATGATGGTAGTTGTGGTAGTAGTAATAATGATGATGGTAGTAGTAGTAGTAGTAGTAGTAGTAGTAGTAGTAGTAGTAGTAATGATGATGGTAGTTGTAGTAGTAATGATGATGGTAGTTGTAGTAGTAGTAGTTGTAGTAGTAATGATGATGGTAGTTGTAGTAGTAGTAATAATGATGATGGTAGTAGTAGTAGTAGTAGTAATGGTGATTGTGGTGGTAGTAGTAGTAGTAGTAATGATGATGGTAGTTGTGGTAGTAGTAATAATGATGATGGTAGTAGTAGTAGTAATGATGATGGTAGTTGTGGTAGTAATGATGATGGTAGTTGTGGTAGTAGTAATAATGATGATGGTAGTAGTAGTAGTAGTAGTAGTAGTAGTAGTAGTAGTAGTAATGATGATGGTAGTTGTAGTAGTAATGATGATGGTAGTTGTAGTAGTAGTAGTTGTAGTAGTAATGATGATGGTAGTTGTAGTAGTAGTAATAATGATGATGGTAGTAGTAGTAGTAGTAGTAATGGTGATTGTGGTGGTAGTAGTAGTAGTAGTAATGATGATGGTAGTTGTGGTAGTAGTAATGATGATGGTAGTTGTGGTAGTAATGATGATGGTAGTTACATTTACATTACATTTAAGTCATTTAGCAGACGCTCTTATCCAGAGCGACTTACAAATTGGTGCATTCACCTTATGACATCCAGTGGAACAGCCACTTTACAATAGTGCATCTAAATCTTTTAAGGGGGGGGGTGAGAAGGATTACTTTATCCTATCCTAGGTATTCCTTAAAGAGGTGGGGTTTCAGGTGTCTCCGGAAGGTGGTGATTGACTCCGCTGTCCTGGCGTCGTGAGGGAGTTTGTTCCACCATTGGGGGGCCAGAGCAGCGAACAGTTTTGACTGGGCTGAGCGGAACTGTACTTCCTCAGTGGTAGGGAGGCGAGCAGGCCAGAGGTGGATGAACGCAGTGCCCTTGTTTGGGTGGAGGGCCTGATCAGAGCCTGGAGGTACTGAGGTGCGTTCCTCACAGCTCCGTAGGTAAGCACCAGTAGTTGTAGTAGTAATGATGATGGTAGTAATAGTAGTAGTAGTAGTAGTAGTAATGATGATGGTAGTTGTAGTAGTAGTAATAATGATGGTAGTAGTAGTAATGATGATGATAGTAGTAGTAGTAGTAATGATGATGGTAGTTGTAGTAATGATGATGATAGTAGTAGTAGTAGTAATAATGATGGTAGTAGTAGTAGTAGTAGTAGTAGTAGTAGTAGTAGTAGTAGTAATGATGATGGTAGTAGTAGTAGTAATGATGATGGTAGTAGTAGTAGTAATGATGATGGTAGTAGTAGTAGTAGTAATGATGATGGTAGTTGTAGTAGTAATGATGATGGTAGTAATAGTAGTAGTAGTAGTAGTAGTAGTAGTAGTAGTAGTAATGGTGATGGTAGTTGTAGTAGTAGGTAGTAGTAGTAATGATGATGGTAGTAGTAGTAGTAGTAATGATGATGGTAGTTGTAGTAGTAATGATGATGGTAGTAATAGTAGTAGTAGTAGTAGTAGTAGTAGTAGTAGTAGTAGTAATGGTGATGGTAGTTGTAGTAGTAGTAGTAATGATGATGGTAGTAGTAGTAGTAGTAGTAATGGTGATTGTGGTGGTAGTAGTGGTAGTAGTAATGATGATGGTAGTAATAGTAGTAGTAGTAGTAGTAGTAGTAGCAGTAGTAGTAGTAGTAATGATGATGGTAGTAGTAGTAGTAGAAATTATGATGGTAGTAGTAGTAGTAATGGTGATGGTAGTTGTAGTAGTAGTAGTAATGCTGATGGTAGTAGTAGTAGTAGTAGTAGTAGTAATGATGATGGTGGTGGTGTTAGTAGTAGTAATGATGATTGTAGTTGTAGTAGTAATAATGATGGTAGTAGTAGTAGTAGTAGTAGTAATAGTAGTAGTAATGATGATGGTAGTTGTAGTTGTAGTAATAATGATGAGGATAGTTGTATTAGTAGTAGTAATGATGATTGTAGTTGTAGTAGTAATAATGATGGTAGTAGTAGTAGTAGTAGTAGTAGTAGTAATGATGATGGTAGTTGTAGTAGTAGTAATAATGATGATGGTAGTAGTAGTAGTAGTAGTAATGGTGATTGTGGTGGTAGTAATAGTAGTAGTAATGATGATGGTAGTTGTAGTAGTCATGATGATGGTAGTTGTAGTAGTAGTAATGATGGTAGTTGTAGTAGTAGTAGTAGTAGTAGTAATGATGATGGTAGTAGTAGTAGTGGTAGTAATGATGATTGTAGTTGTAGTAGTAATAATGATGGTGGTAGTAGTAGTAGTAGTAGTAGTAGTAGTAGTAATGATGATGGTAGTTGTAATAGTAGTAATGATGATGGTGGTAGTAGTAGTAGTAGTAGTAGTAGTAGTAATGATGATGGTAGTTGTGGTAGTAGTAATAATGATGATGGTAGTAGTAGTAGTAGTAGTAATGGTTTTTGTGGTGGTAGTAGTAGCAGTAGTAATGATGATGGTGGTAGTAGTAGTAGTAGTAATGATTTTTGTGGTGGTAGTAGTAGCAGTAGTAATGATGATGGTGGTAGTAGTAGTAGTAGTAATGGTTTTTGTGGTGGTAGTAGTAGCAGTAGTAATGATGATGGTAGTTGTGGTAGTAATGATGATGTTAGTAGTAGTAGTAGTAGTAATGATGATGGTAGTTGTAGTAGTAGTAATAATGATGATGGTAGTAGTAGTAGTAGTAGTAATGGTGATTGTGGTGGTAGTAGTATTCATGATGGTAGTTGTAGTAGTAATGATGATGGTAGTTGTGGTAGTAGTAATGATGATGGTAGTTGTAGTAGTAGTAATAATGATGATGGTAGTAGTAGTAGTAGTAGTAATGGTGATTGTGGTGGTAGTAGTAGTAGTAGTAATGATGATGGTAGTTGTGGTAGTAATGATGATGGTAGTTGTAGTAGTAATGATGATGGTAGTTGTGGTAGTAATGATGATGGTAGTTGTGGTAGTAATGATGATGGTAGTGGTAGTAGTAGTAATGATGATGGTAGTTGTGGTAGTAATGATGATGGTAGTAGTAGTAGTAGTAATGATGATGGTAGTTGTGGTAGTAATGATGATGGTAGTTGTGGTAGTAATGATGATGGTAGTTGTGGTAGTAGTAATAATGATGATGGTAGTAGTAGTAGTAGTAGTAGTAGTAGTAGTAGTAGTAGTAATGATGATGGTAGTTGTAGTAGTAATGATGATGGTAGTTGTAGTAGTAGTAGTTGTAGTAGTAATGATGATGGTAGTTGTAGTAGTAGTAATAATGATGATGGTAGTAGTAGTAGTAGTAGTAATGGTGATTGTGGTGGTAGTAGTAGTAGTAGTAATGATGATGGTAGTTGTGGTAGTAGTAATGATGATGGTAGTTGTGGTAGTAATGATGATGGTAGTTACATTTACATTACATTTAAGTCATTTAGCAGACGCTCTTATCCAGAGCGACTTACAAATTGGTGCATTCACCTTATGACATCCAGTGGAACAGCCACTTTACAATAGTGCATCTAAATCTTTTAAGGGGGGTGAGAAGGATTACTTTATCATATCCTAGGTATTCCTTAAAGAGGTGGGGTTTCAGGTGTCTCCGGAAGGTGGTGATTGACTCCGCTGTCCTGGCGTCGTGAGGGAGTTTGTTCCACCATTGGGGGCCAGAGCAGCGAACAGTTTTGACTGGGCTGAGCGGAACTGTACTTCCTCAGTGGTAGGGAGGCGAGCAGGCCAGAGGTGGATGAACGCAGTGCCCTTGTTTGGGTGGAGGGCCTGATCAGAGCCTGGAGGTACTGAGGTGCCGTTCCCTCACAGCCCGTAGGTAAGCACCAGTAGTTGTAGTAGTAATGATGATGGTAGTAATAGTAGTAGTAGTAGTAGTAGTAATGATGATGGTAGTTGTAGTAGTAGTAATAATGATGGTAGTAGTAGTAATGATGATGATAGTAGTAGTAGTAGTAATGATGATGGTAGTTGTAGTAATGATGATGATAGTAGTAGTAGTAGTAATAATGATGGTAGTAGTAGTAGTAGTAGTAGTAGTAGTAGTAGTAGTAGTAATGATGATGGTAGTAGTAGTAGTAATGATGATGGTAGTAGTAGTAGTAATGATGATGGTAGTAGTAGTAGTAATGATGATGGTAGTTGTAGTAGTAATGATGATGGTAGTAATAGTAGTAGTAGTAGTAGTAGTAGTAGTAGTAGTAGTAATGGTGATGGTAGTTGTAGTAGTAGTAGTAATGATGATGGTAGTAGTAGTAGTAGTAATGATGATGGTAGTTGTAGTAGTAATGATGATGGTAGTAATAGTAGTAGTAGTAGTAGTAGTAGTAGTAGTAGTAGTAGTAGTAGTAATGGTGATGGTAGTTGTAGTAGTAGTAGTAATGATGATGGTAGTAGTAGTAGTAGTAGTAATGGTGATTGTGGTGGTAGTAGTGGTAGTAGTAATGATGATGGTAGTAGTAGTAGTAGTAGTAGTAGTAGTAGTAGTAGTAGTAGTAGTAATGATGATGGTAGTAGTAGTAGTAGAAATTATGATGGTAGTAGTAGTAGTAATGGTGATGGTAGTTGTAGTAGTAGTAGTAATGCTGATGGTAGTAGTAGTAGTAGTAGTAGTAGTAATGATGATGGTGGTGGTGTTAGTAGTAGTAATGATGATTGTAGTTGTAGTAGTAATAATGATGGTAGTAGTAGTAGTAGTAGTAGTAATAGTAGTAGTAATGATGATGGTAGTTGTAGTTGTAGTAATAATGATGAGGATAGTTGTATTAGTAGTAGTAATGATGATTGTAGTTGTAGTAGTAATAATGATGGTAGTAGTAGTAGTAGTAGTAGTAGTAGTAGTAGTAATGATGATGGTAGTTGTAGTAGTAGTAATAATGATGATGGTAGTAGTAGTAGTAGTAGTAATGGTGATTGTGGTGGTAGTAATAGTAGTAGTAATGATGATGGTAGTTGTAGTAGTAATGATGATGGTAGTTGTAGTAGTAGTAATGATGGTAGTTGTAGTAGTAGTAGTAGTAGTAGTAATGATGATGGTAGTAGTAGTAGTGGTAGTAATGATGATTGTAGTTGTAGTAGTAATAATGATGGTGGTAGTAGTAGTAGTAGTAGTAGTAGTAGTAGTAATGATGATGGTAGTTGTAATAGTAGTAATGATGATGGTGGTAGTAGTAGTAGTAGTAGTAGTAGTAGTAATGATGATGGTAGTTGTAGTAGTAGTTCCTAGGCTGTCATTGAAAATAAGGCGGACGGACGGACGGATGGACAGACAGACAGACAGACAGACAGACAGACAGACAGACAGACAGACAGACAGACAGACAGACAGACAGACAGACAGACAGACAGACAGACAGACAGACAGACAGACAGACAGACAGACAGACGGTGATAATGTAGAAAAGGAGAGGGAAAGCAACCAAGATAAAAGCCATCTCTGGAGACGATGATGAAGAGTGTGAGGAGAGTGATGATATTAATGAGGATGATGTTCTGGGTTTGTCCCCTGCCCGTAGACCAGGTCCATTCAGACTGCCACCTCAGCAGGATCTGATTCAGCTGTCCCAGTTATTGCCAGCCAACTCCCTTTTCTGCAAGCTCACCGATGCAAGGGCAAGCTCAGCTGGCCCTTTCCACTGGCCGATGGCACTCAAACTCAGCGCCATCCTCTTTTATGATTACCACACATTTCCTTTATTTTGTCCAACCCACCTCTCTTTTTCCGTCCTATTTTCTCTCTGTACCGCTCTCTCTCTCTCTCTCTCTCTCTCTCTCTCTCTCTCTCTCACACACACATCCTCTTTCTTTCTTTCTTTTTCTATTTTCTTTTCTTCCCCCTGCCTGGTATTGTTTAATCTAGGCTCTGATGATGATGATGATGATGAACATGATGACAGCAGCAGCAGGAGTAAAAATCCTCAGGCCTCTTTATCGATAATGTGTCAGAGAATATCTTGGTGTTGTTATCGAACACTTCCCAACTACCCAGAAAACCTCAAATGCATTTACACATTTCCCGAAAAGGGGGAGGGAGGGAGGGAGGGAGGGAGGGAGGGAGGGAGGGAGGGAGGGAGGGAGGGAAGGATGAATATAGGGAGGAGAGGAGGAAGAGGTATGGCTGATCAATAGCTCACAGTGAATTAAGTAATAGCATATTTTGCGTCGATACATATTACAGCGTGTTTAACTGGCTCCACATCGTTATAGCGACCAGATCAATACAACACTGAAAGAGAGGACCTGTCTGTCAGACAATGGAATTGGCTATCAAAGCTGTGTGAAAATGTGGAAGAACAATATGAAAAGCATCTAGAGATATTTACCTCTGGTTTCAGGCCGGCGCTCAAGGGAGTGTGTGAACAGGTGTACCTGAAATAAGAACATTAGAATGTTATTGTCCACCCAGAGATTAAAATGTTCCATGTTTTTGAAACCTCCACTAAGTTAGAAATAACAGTAAAACGCCTATCCCTCAAGGGGCTGGTGAGAGATAGTGTTGATAGCTTCCATCCATCTTGATGGGCTTTGACAGTTCATCTGACAGGTTAATTGTCTGGTAAGGAGGGGTGCGTGGGTTTAACAAGTCCCAGGAGGATACTGCTGAGGTCACCCAAGGCCAAGACAGATAACGTACCTTAGCAATAATTTACTCCAGCAATGTCATATTATGTCTATAAACAATGTATATGTGTATATAAATGTGTATATTAAACCCATGTGTATAAACATGTGTATATAAAACCCATGTGTATATAAATGTGTATATAAAACCCATGTGTATATAAATGTGTATATAAAACCCATGTGTATATAAATGTGTATATAAAACCCATGTGTATAAACATGTGTATATAAATGTGTATATAAATGTGTATATAAATGTGTATATAAATAAACATGGGTTGTAATAACAATGGTGCTTGTTCTTCACTGGTTGCCCTTTTCTTGTGGCAACAGCTCTCTCTCTCTCTCTCTCTCTCTCTCTGTCTCTCTCTCTCTCTCTCTGTCTCTCTCTCTCTCTCTCTCTCTCTCTCTCTCTCTGTCTCTCTCTCTCTCTCTCTCTGTCTCTCTCTCTCTCTCTCTGTCTCTCTCTCTCTCTCTCTCTCTCTCTCAAATGTTGTGCCTATATTTTGGTGACAAATTGTAGCCTAATATTAGTTTATCCCATGGCGCATTTGCTTGAAGCCTTCCTGCCATTATGATCCAAACATGCCATAGTTTGTCTTCAAGCATTATGTATCTTGGGGAGCACGTGTGTCGAGGCGAAATTGTCGGTGGGGGTGCGAGGTGACAGCTGTGGCCCCGCCTGGTCGATCAGCTGCAGAGGGACCCCACCAGCCCAGATAGGAGAAAGAAAGGGAGGGGATCAATAGGCGCTGGTGTGGGTCTCACTTTCACTCCTTCAATCTCTCTGGTGGGTTGAATGCGCGAGCCCCCCGTTCTTCAAACACTATTTCTGTTCTCGAGCGCGAGGAAGCAGGTCCAAATCCTGATTACAGCATCTTTGCTCACTGAAATCCCGAAATATCGGGGGAAACCATGACAACAGCAGAAACCGGAGATTGAGAGCGGAGTCGGTTGACTGCCAGTAGAACCAGTTGAACGGGGAACTCTGATGCGAGGGAAGAAGCATCTTGTTTTACAAGAACAGTTTGATTTCAAACCCCTTGCTTTTTCTCTATCAAGTATGGAATCCTCGATGACGCGCGCAGAGCAGAATATCATGACAGTTCTATGGGGACTGATGGTCATGGCCTCCAGCGGCCATAGCGCACGAATTGTCAGTGGTAAGTTGTGATGATAACTTTTATCAAGTTCATACAAAAACAAAATAATTATTATAAGACAATAAGATCTGAGTATTCAGATTTTGGATATCCTCAAAATAAAAATAATCAAATAATAATTTATTGATCATTCACATGAAAGAAACAATAATCTCAACCGTGAACTACCAGTGAAATTTAACCATTTGTGACTATGCTTACATATAGGTATGTCTATAGCTCATCATCATCATCATCATCATCATCATCATCATATTTAGATGGAAATTAGTGAATTTAGGAATTAAAATTAGTCACACAATAGGTTATCTGAGACGATATAACATTTTCTCCATATGGAATCATGTTTTCCAATCACTGCATTATTCCTGTAAAAAATGTCATTACATGTAAACTGTTATTCATGCAGATTTGCTGTTATGCTTTAGAACTGTTTATTTCAATATCTATGTTTTTGCATGTACATTAGATGATTGATTAATTAATCTTATGCTACTCAAATATAAATAACATACATTTTTCTAAACTATTCCAATCTATTTGGATTTGTTGCACCCTTTACTAAAAGGGTTGTTCCAGCACCCTTTACTAAAAGGGTTGTTCCAGCACCCTTTACTAAAAGGGTTGTTCCAGCACCCTTTACTAAAAGGGTTGTTCCAGCACCCTTTACTAAAAGGGTTGTTCCAGCACCCTTTACTAAAAGGGTTGTTCCAGCACCCTTTACTAAAAGGATTGTTCCAGCACCCTTTACTAAAAGGATTGTTCCAGCACCCTTTACTAAAAGGGTTGTTCCAGCACCCTTTACTAAAAGGGTTGTTCCAGTTTAGATGTTTAAGGTGTAAGTTTCTTAGTCAACCTTGTGTTCATTTGCTTTGTGTTCTGGAACGTGGCCCTGTTCTTATGCTTTGTGTTCTGGAACGTAGCCCTGTTCTGTTTCTTTGTGTTCTGGAACATAGCCCTGTTCTTTTGCTTTGTGTTCTGGCACGTAGCCCTGTTCTGTTTCTTTGTGTTCTGGAACGTAGCCCTGTTCTGTTTCTTTGTGTTCTGGAACGTAGCCCTGTTCTGTTTCTTTGTGTTCTGGAACGTAGCCCTGTTCTTATGCTTTGTGTTCTGGAACGTAGCCCTGTTCTGTTTCTTTGTGTTCTGGAACGTAGCCCTGTTCTTTTGCTTTGTGTTCTGGAACGTATCTCTGTTCTTTTGCTTTGTGTTCTGGAACATAGCCCTGTTCTGTTTCTTTGTGTTCTGGAACGTAGCCCTGTTCTGTTTCTTTGTGTTCTGGAACGTAGCCCTGTTCTGTTTCTTTGTGTTCTGGAACGTAGCCCTGTTCTGTTTCTTTGTGTTCTGGAACGTAGCCCTGTTCTGTTTCTTTGTGTTCTGGAACGTAGCCCTGTTCTGTTTCTTTGTGTTCTGGAACGTAGCCCTGTTCTGTTTCTTTGTGTTCTGGAACGTAGCCCTGTTCTTTTGCTTTGTGTTCTGGAACGTAGCCCTGTTCTGTTTCTTTGTGTTCTGGAACGTAGCCCTGTTCTGTTTCTTTGTGTTCTGGAACGTAGCCCTGTTCTTTTGCTTTGTGTTCTGGAACATAGCCCTGTTCTGTTTCTTTGTGTTCTGGAACGTAGCCCTGTTCTGTTTCTTTGTGTTCTGGAACGTAGCCCTGTTCTGTTTCTTTGTGTTCTGGAACGTAGCCCTGTCTTTCATTTTTGTTAATTGATTTCACCTGTGTTCGTTTCTCACCTGGTCTCATCAGCTCCCTATTTAGTTCTGTTCTTTTTTTTTTTTTATGGTTGTGAGGTATTGTTGGTTTTGACTGCCTATCTGTGGTTGACCATTGCCTGCCTGCGACCACGATTCCTGCCTTCTGTGTAGGCTTAATAGACATCTGGACTCTGTCTGCGTGTGAATCTACACCTTTTTCTCCCTGTGTATTCATTACATAAGTTAGTCTCATACCTTATCTTCCTAACCCTGGCATTCATTTTGAATGTACATTACGTGTGAATTGAAATGTGGATATCCTCACTCTGGCTGGATTTCAATAGGAATTATAATGTGTCTTGCAGGCCTGATGTGACCTGTAAACGTAGAAATTACAATCAGTAGACAGTAGAAAGTGTCACAGCTTGACAGCCTGTGTTTGGTCTGTGTCAGTACTGTACGTGGTCCTGTGTGACGTCAAATATAGTAGTCAGAATGAATCACAATTTAATTAAATACCTGGATTTGTAGCAAACTTTAAAATAGTTCACTGGTGGGGATCGAACTTGATCATAATAAACACATTCTAGAGCACAAAACGGCCCGTCTAAAAATTTTTGGGGGTGGCTGTTCTGGCTATTGTAATGTACATAGGCTTTCTCGAGCAGACCAGAACCTTTGGTACCACTAGGTTGATACACAGTACCCAATCAGCAGAGCTCGTGACTTCACGCTTCAGACAAGACATTGGGGGTCTGCCTGTAAACTGTGAGTTTCTGGCCACTGTATTAGGGTACAACTCAGCCCTCAACAAAAGGCCTTATGAAGTATGTATTGTCGTAAAGAATTTAATTTGAATGACAACATATTCACTTGGGATCTCATTTGGTGAAGGCTACAGGACTGTAAATGAATGAATGTAACAACCATGTCTCTGTCACTATCAAACCAGTCATGGGTGGTACTGGTAACTCTAAAATTCACTTGAAAGGCACGCTGGGAAATATGCAAATAAGGCTTAAAACCCTACAGCAGAGTTATTAAATTTCAGTCCTGGGGGGCTTTTTTTTGATGGCTCTTCAAAGAACTATCCCATGTATAGTTGTTCAGAGACACTAAAATGGTTCCACTATGGCATCGCTCTCAATAACATTATTTGGTTCAAACTCATACCTATTAATTTTTTTTAAAGTGTACTGTTACGGATTCTGAGTTGTGTGTGTGCATGTGCTTGCCTTTGTGCTTGTTATGAATGTGTGTGAACCTGTTAGAGTTTGTTTACCAGGGAAATGTCCTTATAGGTTTTACTGTCAGGTGGTTATTGGGGTTGTAAAGATTGAGTGTAAAGTCTATTTATTGTTCCTTCCCCCTGGGCCTCTACATTTTTTAAATACAGAACATAACTTACAGCAGACTGCTGTTCTACATGTGTCAATGCTGTCAGTGTCACAGGGCAGGCTGCTGACTTAACATGTTTGTTTTCAAATCTGTTACAGAGAGAGAGAGAGAGTCTGATATTATATTTCATTAGTCTTGCTAACACCTATCTCTCAAAGTCCTACTGACATCAGTGTGGAATGGTTAAGAGATGTGCACCTCTTTAATCGACAACATTTCCCTTCTGTGTGATTTAGTCTAAATAAACTGCATGTGACACAGAGGGGGAAAAATACTGAAAGAGACAGACAGAGAGGATCGGTGAGACAGACAGACAGAGAGGATCGGTGAGAGAGACAGACAGAGAGGATCGGTGAGAGAGACAGACAGAGAGGATCAGTGAGAGAGACAGACAGAGAGGATCGGTGAGAGAGACAGACAGAGAGGATCGGTGAGAGAGACAGACAGAGAGGATCAGTGAGAGAGACAGACAGAGAGGATCGGTGAGAGAGACAGACAGAGAGGATCGGTGAGAGAGACAGACAGAGAAGATCGGTGAGAGAGACAGACAGAGAGGATCGGTGAGAGAGACAGACAGAGAGGATCGGTGAGAGAGACAGACAGAGAGGATCGGTGAGACAGACAGACAGAGAGGATCGGTGAGAGAGACAGACAGAGAGGATCGGTGAGAGACAGACAGAGAGGATCGGTGAGAGAGACAGACAGAGAGGATCGGTGAGACAGACAGACAGAGAGGATCGGTGAGAGAGACAGACAGAGAGGATCGGTGAGAGAGACAGACAGACAGAGAGGATCGGTGAGAGAGACAGACAGAGAGGATCAGTGAGAGAGACAGACAGAGAGGATCGGTGAGACAGACAGACAGAGAGGATCGGTGAGAGAGACAGACATACAGAGAGGATCTGTGAGAGAGACAGACAGAGAGGATCGGTGAGAGAGACAGACAGAGAGGATCGGTGAGAGAGACAGACAGACAGAGAGGATCGGTGAGCGAGACAGACAGAGAATCAGTGAGAGAGACAGACAGAGAGAGAGGATCGGTGAGAGAGATAGACAGAGAGGATCGGTGAGACAGACAGACAGAGAGGATCGGTGAGAGAGACAGACAGAGAGGATCGGTGAGAGAGAGAGACAGACAGAGAGGATCGGTGAGAGAGACAGACAGAGAGGATCGGTGAGAGAGACAGACAGAGAATCAGTGAGAGAGACAGACAGGATCGGTGAGACAGGGGGACTGATGTTCTAAGACTGAGTACGCTGAATAGTAAAAAAATATATATATATAATTCCTCACGCGGCCATAACGCAGTGTGCCACGAAGCAGGATATACGCTGTGATTGAAACAAAACACAACAAAGGCTAATAGTTTGTTAGCACCATCTGATCTAATTCACTCAGGAAACAGTCATTAAAGAAAATCTAAATGCATATTCTCATGAAACTGATTGAGATCAAGTGATTGGTATGCACAGGCAGTTATCAGCGGTAAAAGGTGAATTATCATTGAAAGTAGGTATGCCTAACTTGGTGTTTGAGGGTATTAAAAACAGAAAATGTTCACGTGGTGGTACTGTATGTCTGGGTATAGGCAAACAGTGCGATTGGAGGATTCATTTTATGCTTAGGCCTATTCTACAATGATATTCAATAGGCTACATTTATTGAGAAATGATCACCTAATAAAACATCCTAAATTGCGCTCACCTAAAAAACGTAGCACTACACCACTGGAATGAAAGGAACGTTGGCGTCTTTACTCTAGAACCTGAGCGCTTGCACACATAGGAGGTCCCATGGAAAAATGGGCCCCCTTAAAGAAATCAAATGCCCGTCCAATTGATTTGTTCTGGCGCCCACCCTGCAGAGAATCAGTAAGCGAGGGGGATTGATGATCAGTGAGATAGACAGACAGAATCAGTGAGAGACAGACAAGATAATCAGTGAGACAGACAGATAATCAGTGAGACAGACAGATAATCAGTGAGAGACAGACAGATAATCAGTGAGAGACAGACAGATAATCAGTGAGAGAAAGACAGATAATCAGTGTGATAGACAGACAGATAATCAGTGAGAGACAGACAGATAATCAGTGTGATAGACAGACAGATAATCAGTGAGAGACAGACAGAATCAGTGAGAGACAGACAGATACTCAGTGAGAGACAGACAGATAATCAGTGAGAGACAGACAGATACTCAGTGAGAGACAGACAGATACTCAGTGAGAGACAGACAGATACTCCGTGAGAGACAGACAGATAATCAGTGAGAGACAGACAGATACTCTAAGCTAGATGCCCTCAATCTCACACAAATCATCAAGGAACCCACCAGGTACAACCCTAAATCTGTAAACAAGGGCACCCTCATAGACGTCATCCTGACCAACTGGCCCTCCAAATACACCTCCGCTGTCTTCAACCAGGATCTCAGCGATCACTGCCTCATTGCCTGTATCCGCTACGGAGCCGCAGTCAAACGACCACCCCTCATCACTGTCAAACGATCCCTAAAACACTTCTGTGAGCAGGCATTTCTAATCGACCTGGCCCGGGTATCCTGGAAGGACATTGACCTCATCCCGTCAGTTGAGGATGCCTGGTCATTCTTTAAAAGTAACTTCCTCACCATTTTAGATAAGCATGCTCCGTTCAAAAAATGCAGAACTAAGAACAGATATAGCCCTTGGTTCACTCCAGACCTGACTGCCCTCGACCAGCACAAAAACATCCTGTGGCGGACTGCAATAGCATCGAATAGTCCCCGTGATATGCAACTGTTCAGGGAAGTCAGGAACCAATACACGCAGTCAGTCAGGAAAGCTAAGGCCAGCTTCTTCAGGCAGAAATTTGCATCCTGTAGCTCCAACTCCAAAAAGTTCTGGGACACTGTGAAGTCCATGGAGAACAAGAGCACCTCCTCCCAGCTGCCCACTGCACTGAGGCTAGGTAACACGGTCACCACCGATAAATCCATGATTATCGAAAACTTCAACAAGCATTTCTCAACGGCTGGCCATGCCTTCCGCCTGGCTACTCCAACCTCGGCCAACAGTTCCGCCCCCCCCGCAGCTACTCGCCCAAGCCTCTCCAGGTTCTCCTTTACCCAAATCCAGATAGCAGATGTTCTGAAAGAGCTGCAAAACCTGGACCCGTACAAATCAGCTGGGCTTGACAATCTGGACCCTCTATTTCTGAAACTATCCGCCGCCATTGTCGCAACCCCTATTACCAGCCTGTTCAACCTCTCTTTCATATCGTCTGAGATCCCCAAGGATTGGAAAGCTGCCGCAGTCATCCCCCTCTTCAAAGGGGGAGACACCCTGGACCCAAACTGTTACAGACCTATATCCATCCTGCCCTGCCTATCTAAGGTCTTCGAAAGCCAAGTCAACAAACAGGTCACTGACCATCTCGAATCCCACCGTTCCTTCTCCGCTGTGCAATCTGGTTTCCGAGCCAGTCACGGGTGCACCTCAGCCACGCTCAAGGTACTAAACGATATCATAACCGCCATTTATAAAAGACAGTACTGTGCAGCCGTCTTCATCGACCTTGCCAAGGCTTTCGACTCTGTCAATCACCATATTCTTATCGGCAGACTCAGTAACCTCGGTTTTTCTGATGACTGCCGTGCCTGGTTCACCAACTACTTTGCAGACAGAGTTCAGTGTGTCAAATCGGAGGGCATGCTGTCCGGTCCTCTGGCAATCTCTATGGGGGTGCCACAGGGTTCAATTCTCGGGCAGACTCTTTTCTCTGTATATATCAATGATGTTGCTCTTGCTGCGGGCGATTCCCTGATCCACCTCTACGCAGACGACACCATTCTATATACTTCCGGCCCGTCCTTGGACACTGTGCTATCTAACCTCCAAACGAGCTTCAATGCCATACAACACTGCTTCCGTGGATAATCAGTGAGAGACAGACATATACTCAGTGAGAGACAGACAGCTAATCTGTGAGAGACAGACAGATAATATGTGAGAGACAGACAGATAATCTGTGAGATAGACAGATAATCAGTGAGACAGACAGATAATCAGTGAGAGACAGACAGATACTCAGTGAGAGACAGACAGATAATCAGTGAGAGACAGACAGATACTCAGTGAGAGACAGACAGATAATCAGTGAGATAGACAGACAGATAATCAGTGTGATAGACAGACAGAATCAGTGAGAGACAGACAGATAATCAGTGAGAGACAGACAGATAATCAGTGAGATAGACAGACAGATAATCAGTGTGATAGACAGACAGATACTCAGTGAGAGACAGACGGATAATCAGTGAGAGACAGACAGATAATCGGTGTGATAGACAGACAGATACTCAGTGAGAGAGACAGACAGATACTCGGTGAGAGACAGACAGATACTCAGTGAGAGACGGGGGGGGGGGGGGGGGTCTCTTATGACCGGAAATAACTTCTGGATATCAGCACAGCGATTACTTACCTCAAACTGGACCAAGATTTTTTATTTAATGAGTCAGATGCGAAGGATACACTGTTGCTCCCGAACCAGGCTCAAATCATGTCATTCACATGAAGAGGAGACGAGAGCCGCAGATCCGGGTGTCTTGTGAGAATCCGTTGGCGAGTGGGTAACCCGCCTCTACCACCCGTGCTATTGGTCAACGTGCAATTATTGGAGAATAAACTGGATGATCTCTGTTTGAGATTCAATATTTTCACAGAGTCGTGGCTGAACGACGACATGGATAATATATTGGCTGGGTTTTCCGTGCATCGGCATTACAGAACAGCTACCTCCGGTAAGACAAGGGGTGGTGGTCTGCATCCATTTGTTAATAACAGCTGGTGCATGAAATCAAATATCAAAGAAGTCTGGAGGTTTTGCTCGTGTCACTCCTCCCTGGTGCTCTGCTCGTGTCACTCCTCCCTGGTGCTCTGCTCGTGTCACTCCTCAATGGTGCTCTGCTCGTGTCACTCCTCCCTGGTGCTCTGCTCGTGTCACTCCTCAATGGTGCTCTGCTTGTATCACTCCTCCCTGGTGCTCTGCTCGTGTCACACCTCCCTGGTGCTCTGCTCGTGTCACTCCTCCCTGGTGCTCTGCTCGTGTCACTCCTCCCTGGTGCTCTGCTCGTGTCACACCTCCCTGGTGCTCTGCTCGTGTCACTCCTCCCTGGTGCTCTGCTCGTGTCACTCCTCCCTGGTGCTCTGCTCGTGTCACTCCTCCCTGGTGCTCTGCTCATGTCACTCCTCCCTGGTGCTCTGCTCGTGTCACTCCTCCCTGGTGCTCTGCTCGTGTCACTCCTCCCTGGTGCTCTGCTCGTGTCACTCCTCCCTGGTGCTCTGCTCGTGTCACTCCTCCCTGGTGCTCTGCTCGTGTCACTCCTCCCTGGTGCTCTGCTCGTGTCACTCCTCCCTGGTGCTCTGCTCGTGTCACTCCTCCCTGGTGCTCTGCTCGTGTCACTCCTCCCTGGTGCTCTGCTCGTGTCACTCCTCCCTGGTGCTCTGCTCGTGTCACTCCTCCCTGGTGCTCTGCTCGTGTCACTCCTCCCTGGTGCTCTGCTCGTGTCACTCCTCCCTGGTGCTCTGCTCGTGTCACTCCTCCCTGGTGCTCGAAGGTGCCAGGCTACCTGTCTTTACACACACCTGTCACCATAGTACGCACAGCAGCGCTCATTGGACTCACCTGGACTCCTTCACATGGGTGATTGCCCCTGTTCCTCGGTGGTGTTCCCACATTAATTGTTGTTATATGTCCCTGTCCAGACGCTGTTCCTGTTCTGTTTTGTGTCCATCAGTTATTAAACCTTCACTCCCGGTACCTACTTCTCGACTCCTGTGTCGATCCTTTCAGTTCGGCTCAGGAAGAGACTTTATGATATGCTCTAGACCAGGTATTCCTAAACTGGATACTGGGGGGTAACGCCACACAAAAATGTGATTCACATAAAAATAAAAATAAAATAACAGTCCAAGATGTGTTGTGTATCTGTACTGATGGCACAAAAGCCATGACAGGGAGACATAGAGGAGTGGTAACGCGCGTGCAAGCAAGCACACCCTTCTCATTAACCTGTGGTGAGTTATTCACAATGTTTGATGAACAAATAAGGTTTTGTGTGAAAGATGGCTAAGCAAAGAGCAAAATGATTGATTATTATTCTATTATTTGTGCCCTGGTTCTATAATATCACTTTGTCACTTCCCACGAGCCAGATCATGAAAAGCGCACACTCATTCTTATGTTTAATAAATGTATTGTATAGTGTGTGCGGCAGGCTTACAATAATGTAATAAAACAACATTTGAGAGTGCGCTGCCCCTGGTGCTAGAGGGGGTACAGCTAGAGGTTGAATGTAAAAAGTTTGGGAACCACTGCTGTAGACCACACTATTTACGAAGAGAGTTTTCATTTTTTGTTGCTGTCTATTTACCACAGCATACCGATGCTGGCACAAAGACCGCACTCAATGTGCTGTGTTAGGCCATAAGCAAACAAGAAAATACTCACCCAGAAGCGGCGAACCTGGTGGCCGGGGACTTTAATGCAGGAAAACTTAAATCCGTTTTACTTCATTTCTACCAGCTTGTCACATGTGCAACCAGAGGAAAACAACTCTAGACCACCTTTACTCCACACACAGAGTCGCGTACAAAGCTCTCCCTCGCCATCCATTTGGCAAATCTGACCATAATTCTATCCTCCTGATTCCTGCTTACAAGCAAAAACTAAAGCAGGAAGTACCTGTGACTCGCTCAATACGGAAGTGGTCAGATGACGCAGATGCTAAGCTACAGCACTGTTTTGCTAGCACAGACTGGAATATGTTTCGGGATTCAGTGTAATAGACCATAGTCACTGTTTTCATCAATAAGTGCATTGATGAAGTCATCCCCACAGTGACCGTACGTACATACCTCAACCAGAAGCCATGGATTACAGGCAACATCCGCACTGAGCTAAAGGGTAGAGCTGCCACTTTCTGGGAGGGGGACACTAATCCATACGGAAATCCTTTCATGCCCTCCGACGAACCATCAAACAGGCAAAGCGTAATACAGGACTAAGATTGAATCCTACTACACCAGCTTTGATTCTCGTCAGATTTGGCAGGGCTTGCAAACTATTACAGACTATAAAGGGAAGGCCAGCCGCGAGCTGCCCAGTGACACGAGCCTTACAGATGAGCTAAATTCCTTCTATGCTCTTCGAGGCTAGCAACACTGAAGCATGCATGAGAGAACCAGCTGTTCCGGATGACTTGTGATCACACTCTCCATTGCCAATGTGAGTAAGACTTTCAACAGGTCAACATTCACAATGCAGCAGGGCCAGTCAGATTACCGGTACGTGTACTCAGAGCATGTGCTGACCAACTGGCAAGACGCTTCACCGACAGTTTCAATCTGTCCCTGACCGAGTCTGGAATACCTAAATGTTTCAAGCAGACCACCATAGTCCCTGTGCCCAAGAACGCCAAGGTAACCTGCCTAATTGACTACTGACTCTTAGCAATCACATCTGTAGACATGAAGTGCTTTGAAAGGCTGGTCATTGCTCACATCAACACCATCATCCCAAAAACTTTTAGACCCACTCCAAGTCGCAACTGCCCCAACAGATCCACAGATGCCACAATCTCTACTGCACTCCTCAAAGGATTTCCCCAGGAGGGAGAGAGAAAGTGAGAGAGAGAGAGAGAGAGAGGGGGAGAGAGAAAGTGTGTGAGAGAGAGAGAGAGAGAGAGAGAGAGAGAGAGAGAGAGAGAGAGAGAAAGTGAGAGAGAGAGAGAGAGAGAGAGAGAGAGAGAGAGAGAGAGAGAGAGAGAGAGAGAAAGTGAGAGAGAGAAAGTGAGAGAGAGAAAGATGAGGCAGGATTTATGGAGGGAGTGAATCAACAAAGACAGGAAGGAAGAGAGAAAGGAGGTGAAAATGCTGACTTGGTTGGTTGTCTGTTCACCCCGGTTACTGGGTTCCTAAGTGATGATAGTGCAGATTAGATCTAGACCAGGCAGCCAATCAATTAAAGTACCTCCTGGCCACACTGCTACTGTTATCATTAGGCCTCTTAAACTGGCTGTGTATTAATCACTGGTATTATGTACTGATGCGTGTGCACACACACACACACACACACACACACACACACACACACACACACACACACACACACACACACACACACGCCACGCACGCCACACACACACACACACACACACACACACATACGCACGCCACGCACGCCACACACACACACACACACACACACACACACACACAAACTCCTGGTTTTTATGAGTCCGTCTAAAATCTGGGCCAGCCCCACCACTTTTCACCCATTGACGTGGCGTGATAGAGGGCAGTTTTATCGTGAGATTGGGATGCATGTGTGTGTGATTGTTTGTTTGTGTCTGTAAAACTGTCTAACTAAAGCTTTTCAAAGTGTGTTCCTTTCAGTCGGTCACACGGTATAACATACTGTAGGGAGTCAACGACCAATCATATTCACCTGAAGTAAACTGGAAGGAAAAAAACGCCCAGTGAGCTAATGAATGAAGAGCCCGCCCTCGGGAGCCCCGCCTTCCTGGTTATAATAGTGGGGTTCGCATCCATTTCCTCAATTCAGTACCGTTCTTTAGCTGAAGGAAAACTTGTCAGAAAATTGACAGACTTTTCAAACACATGACGGCTACGAGATTCGGCTCCGACTAAGGTGTCTGTTAGTGGGGAGAGTGGACAAGATGTTGTGAGTTTTGGGTTTTGGAGTCAGTTTTTATGTCGCTATCTTCTCTCTACTCTTCTTGTGTAGCCAGAGCTTCCTTCCTTGAGTAAGATGGTGGTGGTAAGAGTCTGTTCAAAAAGACTGACCAGATGGATTTGAACCTCCGACCGTGCCGAAGGGCAGTGGTTCCCAAACTGTGGGGCGCACCCCCCGTTGGTAAGGGGGGGCACGGGAGTCCAATGCTAGAAGTGGGGCCTGAGTGAACCAGTTTGGGAACCCCTGCACTTAGGCATGTTGTTTCACATTCAAAATTGAAGATACTCACAAATGCTGTCCTGTTTGCCTGGGGGTGGAAACACACTCAGACTGCCTTGGCTCAGACCAGTTGGTTGGTGTGGTCTGCGGTCAGACTCTCTTGTATGTTGACTTCTTAGGAGGCTTGGGGTTACTGAAGGCCCTCTCTTAAACAAAATGAAATTTAAAAAAAACATTTGGGAGAGAGGGGCAATGGCTTTCTGGCTGGGTTCTCTGCTTCCCTGAAGGTGTTCGGGAACCGCTTTCTGGAAAGGATGTCTCTGACTGGTTCTGGGAATTTTCTTGAAAGAAAGAGATGGAAGAGATAGCGCCGGCAACTTCATGTCTCTGCCACGGATATCACGCTGAGCAGCATCATGGAACTCCTCTACAATGCAGGTAGCCTACCTGGGATGTCTACCATGAAACATCACTTGACTGTCTTTCTGATCCAGGCCACCTTGGAGAGGGCCTGCTGTTGATTCTGGGAGTTCCCTATTGGCCCTACTACTAATTGGCCCTACTACTACTGGCCCTACTACTACTGGCCCTACTACTACTGGCCCTACTACTACTGGCCCTACTACTATTGGCCCTACTACTATTGGCCCTACTACTACTGGCCCTACTACTATTGGCCCTACTACTATTGGCCCTACTACTATTGGCCCTACTACTACTGGCCCTACTACTACTGGCCCTACTACTATTGGCTCTACTACTATTGGCCCTACTACTATTGGCCCTACTACTACTGGCCCTACTACTACTGGCCCTACTACTACTGGCCCTACTACTATTGGCCCTACTACTATTGGCCCTACTACTACTGGCCCTACTACTACTGGCCCTACTACTATTGGCCCTACTACTATTGGCCCTACTACTACTGGCCCTACTACTATTGGCCCTACTACTATTGACCCTACTACTACTGGCCCTACTACTACTGGCCCTACTACTATTGGCCCTACTACTACTGGCCCTACTACTACTGGCCCTACTACTATTGGCCCTACTACTACTGGCCCTACTACTACTGGCCCTACTACTATTGGCCCTACTACTATTGGCCCTACTACTACTGGCCCTACTACTATTGGCCCTACTACTACTGGCCCTACTACTACTGGCCCTACTACTATTGGCCCTACTACTACTGGCCCTACTACTATTGGCCCTACTACTACTGGCCCTACTACTATTTCCCTACTACTACTGGCCCTACTACTATTGGCCCTACTACTATTGGCCCTACTACTACTGGCCCTACTACTATTGGCCCTACTACTACTGGCCCTACTACTACTGGCCCTACTACTATTGGCCCTACTACTACTGGCCCTACTACTATTGGCCCTACTACTACTGGCCCTACTACTATTGGCCCTACTACTACTGGCCCTACTACTATTGGCCCTACTACTACTGGCCCTACTACTACTGGCCCTACTACTATTTCCCTACTACTACTGGCCCTACTACTATTGGCCCTACTACTATTTCCCTACTACCCTGGTTCCCAGAGATTGTTATTTATTTTACCAGGTAAAATCGATGGAGATCACATTCTCACCAACAACCTGGGGAATAGTTACAGGGGAGAGGAGGATGAATGAACCAATTGTAAACTGGGGATCATTAGGTGGCCATGATGGTCAGATTGGAAATTTAGCCAGGACACCGAGGTTAACACCCCTACTCTTACAATAAGTGCCATGGGATCTTTAGTGACCACAGAGTCAGGATACCCGTTTAACATCCCATCCGAAAGACAGCACCCTACACAGGGCAAAGTCCCCAATCACTGCCATGGGGCATTGACATATTTTTTTTCCGACCAGAGGAAAGAGTGCCTCCTACTGGCCCTCCAACACCACTTCCAGCAGCATCTGGTTTCCCATCCAGGGACCGACCAGGACCAACCCTGCTTAGCCTCAGAGGCAAGCCAGTGGTGGGATGCAGAGTGGTATACTGCTGTCATAAAGATTAGCCGCCTGTTAGGCAGGGACCTGCCAGTTTAGGGTCGTCGGGATCTATTGCACTTGGCACCCAGGCGAGTTTGATGTGAAATCTGTGGGTTTGACCCCTGAAAGGCTGAAACCACAGTGTGGCTCATAGTGTTCCTATGGCTGGGTCCATGAGTGGATTTCTGGCGGTGTGCAGGTTACACATTTATCCGGGTTAGGCGTATTTATTGAGCTTTTGGGCTGCCGTGGTTTCTTTCGATGAGGTGGTGCACAAATATTCATGATCAAGTCACAGCAGATGCCCTGTTGTTTTGGACTTGTGGTTCCTTGGACTTGGACTTGCAGTTCCAGACTCCTTGGGTCTCTGTGTGAGCCTTTTTGTAACCGGTAGGATCTATGAACTTAGGACGGCATGGTCGATGTTAGGCAGCGTTTTGAGTTACAACAGTTCCCCTGTGAGATTGAGCCATGGGCTGCCTTGATGGTCGGCAGCGTGCAGAGTGCACATTTATCAGGGTTACCATGGTTCCCTGTGGGATTGAGCCTTGGGCTGCCATGTCAGCACGCGAGTACACCCTTTACAGGTTACTATAGGTTCCCTGTGAGGACACCCTTTACAGGTTACTACAGGTTCCCTGTGAGGACACCCTTTACAGGTTACTGCAGGTTCCCTGTGAGGACACCCTTTACAGGTTACTGCAGGTTCCCTGTGAGGACACCCTTTACAGGTTACTGCAGGTTCCCTGTGAGGACACCCTTTACAGGTTACTGCAGGTTCCCTGTGAGGACACCCTTTACAGGTTACTGCAGGTTCCCTGTGAGGACACCCTTTACAGGTTACTACAGGTTCCCTGTGAGGACACCCTTTACAGGTTACTGCAGGTTCCCTGTGAGGACACCCTTTACAGGTTACTACAGGTTCCCTGTGAGGACACCCTTTACAGGTTACTGCAGGTTCCCTGTGAGGACACCCTTTACAGGTTACTATAGGTTCCCTGTGAGGACACCCTTTACAGGTTACTACAGGTTCCCTGTGAGGACACCCTTTACAGGTTACTATAGGTTCCCTGTGAGGACACCCTTTAGAGGTTACTACAGGTTCCCTGTGAGGACACCCTTTACAGTTTACTATAGGTTCCCTGTGAGGACACCCTTTACAGGTTACTCCAGGTTCCCTGTGAGGACACCCTTTACAGGTTACTGCAGGTTCCCTGTGAGGACACCCTTTACAGGTTACTGCAGGTTCCCTGTGAGGACACCCTTTACAGGTTACTGCAGGTTCCCTGTGAGGACACCCTTTACAGGTTACTGCAGGTTCCCTGTGAGGACACCCTTTACAGGTTACTGCAGGTTCCCTGTGAGGACACCCTTTACAGGTTACTATAGGTTCCCTGTGAGGACACCCTTTACAGGTTACTACAGGTTCCCTGTGAGGACACCCTTTACAGGTTACTGCAGGTTCCCTGTGAGGACACCCTTTACAGGTTACTATAGGTTCCCTGTGAGGACACCCTTTACAGGTTACTGCAGGTTGCTCTGACAGTTCAGGTAAGTATTAGTGAAAGATGTGGCTTCTATAAGCCCATTTTGGAGCCGGTGGTTGTGTGTGTGCTTGGGCTGCCGCGGACCTCCTAGTTTGGTATCTTCTGAGGAAATGAATGCGAGCCCCGGTATTATAACCAGTAAGGCGGGACGTCTGAGGGCAGGCTCTGCATTCATTGGCCCATTGGGCATGTTCTTCACGTGTATATGAATGGCCGTTGACTACCCATAGTGTGTTATACCTCGTTCCCTCCTTCAGGGAACAGTAGTTATTTTCATAACTGTACGTTTGTGGGTGTGTCAGTAAAACTACAGTACTCTATGTGCTTCCTGAAAGTGTCAGTTCTGGGTTTAAATACATCCAGTAGATAGATGTGTGTTTGTGAGGTGTAACGAGGCTGTTCTGGAACGGGGCCTACAGTGTGATTGGCAGCCCTGCTATACTACTTCCTGTCAGCTGGAGGCACGTCCTGATTGACACAGGTTATTGACCACTCTGGGTAAGTCAGACTGTAAATTCTACGGACTGAGAGGATGGGAATGCGATGACCACATCGTTTTGGCTAGAAGTCAAGAGTCATTAGTCGTGAGTGGGGGTCGATGGGTTGTGTGTGTTAGGGTGGTGTACGACTGATAAGCACGGTGGAGATGTTTGCATTCGATTAAAACAGTGACCACTTCAGAAGATGAACAGAGATTCACTGAGGTGTCATTCTCCTGATGTATACTATTCACTGATATTAACTGATTGATGAGTTGATAGGTGGGTTGATTGATTTGTTAAATGTTTGATTGATAGGTGGGTTGGTTGATTTGTTGGCTGGTAGATGGATGTATTGACTGGAGGAGGGGCTGATCGGGGTGTAGATACAGTAGTCTGGTGAATTTACTGATCACTGATTGGTTGATGGATGATTTGTCAGATAGATGTAAACAAACCCACAGCCAGGGCCACAGGAACAGTAGAGGGAGAAAGGGGATTTTGAAATGGTTGTGGAACCAGTGCTTGATGGCATTGGTTATTTTACTGGCTAATCTTGGCAACTTAGAACCAAAAATCTCACGGAAATGACTACATTTTATGTTACGTAGTCTGTCCGCGAGAGATTATTGCATGGAACTGCCACAGATAGATTTGACAGAATTGTCTATTGAATAATTGATCAATCCATGTGTAAAATCGTCTACTTTACAATCAATAGATAGACAGATGGATGATCTCCTTCTCGCCACAGGTCAGACGGTGTGTCAGGGAGGGGCGGAGCATCCGTGCTACAAGATGGCCTACTTCCGGGACATGACCAGCCGCGTTGCATTCTGGGAGGCCAGAAAGGCATGTGAGATGGACGGCGGGTCCCTGCTGAGCATAGAGAATGCTGCCGAGCAGAGACACATAGAGCACCTGCTACAAGTCAGTGTGTGTGTGTGTGTGTGTGTGTGTGTGTGTGTGTGTGTGTTTGACAGTACAAATGACACCAAAAACACCTCCGCAAAATACTTCAATCATGAATATTGTAATATATATATTATATGTAGTTGCAGTATAATATACTGTACATACTATATATATATATACAATAATTATATATATATATGATTTGTTACAGGAGCTTCGGACCTCCTCAACAGCGGGGACAGAAACAGGGACTGGAGCAGGTACCGGTAACGGAGGAATAGCAGACGGTGATTTCTGGATCGGGCTGACAAGGACAGATGGAGAGAACACACAGGAACAAGATCACTTCGCCTCCTGTCCCGACCTCTACCGCTGGACTGATGGGAGTGTGTCACAGTTCAGGTGTGTGTGTGTGTGTGTGTGTGTGTGTGTATGTGTGTGTGTGTGTGTGTGTATGTGTGTGTGTATGTGTGTGTCTAGTGGTTAGGATTCACCGCCGCGTTCTGGGTTCGATTCCTGGTCAGGAAACTACTACTTCATGGGCTCCTGAGTGGCTCAGCGGTCCAAGGCACTGCCTCTCAGTGCAAGAGGTGTCATTACAGTCCCTGGTTCAATTCCAGGCTGTATCACATCTGGCTGTGATTGGGGGTCCCATAGGGTGGTGCACAACTGGGTAGGCTGTCATTGTAAATAATAATTTATTCTTAACTGAATGGGCCTATTTAAATAAAACAATGTGTGTGTGTGTGAAAGGAACTGAGACTTTGACAAACCCTTATGTGGTGGTAGGCATGTGTGTGAAGGTCTTTACGTGTGTGTGTCAGGAAGTGGTATTTTGACGAGCCGTCGTGCGGAGGGGAGGCGTGTGTAGTGATGTACCACCAGCCCACAGCGCTCCACGGGCTGGGCGGAGCCTACATGTACCAGTGGAACGATGACAGGTGCAACATGAAGCACAACTTCATCTGCAAATACGAACCAGGTACGACTACACAGAATCACACCGGTACGACTACACAGAATCACACCGGTACGACTACACAGCATCACACAGGTATGACTACACAGGTACGACTACACAGAATCACACCGGTACGACTACACAGAATCACACCGGTACGACTACACAGAATCACACCGGTACGACTACACAGCATCACACAGGTATGACTACACAGCATCACACAGGTATGACTACACAGCATCACACAGGTACGACTACACAGGTATGACTACACAGCATCACACAGGTATGACTACACAGCATCACACAGGTATGACTACACAGGTATGACTACACAGCATCACACAGGTATGACTACACAGCATCACACCGGTACGACTACACAGCATCACACAGGTATGACTACACAGAACCACACCGGTACGACTACACAGCATCACACAGGTATGACTACACAGGTATGACTACACAGCATCACACCGGTATGACTACACAGCATCACACAGGTATGACTACACAGCATCACACAGGTATGACTACACAGCATCACACAGGTATGACTACACAGCATCACACCGGTATGACTACACAGCATCACACAGGTATGACTACACAGCATCACACCGGTATGACTACACAGCATCACACAGGTATGACTACATAGGTACGACTACACAGGTACGACTACACAGGTACGACTACACAGCATCACACAGGTATGACTACACAGCATCACACAGGTATGCCAACGTCACGGCAGATGAGTTGTGTCTTGGGGAGTGTTCCTTATGTCTGCCTCTAAGAGCTGTTTCTGTTGTTGTGCTTTTACCTGCTACAACATTACACAAACAGAAATGCATATCAGTTTTGTTAAATCCTGTTTTTTTTTCTCCGGATTCTGATCTTGATCCAGAGAGCCATCTGGTGAAGGAGCAGGGGGACAGGCCTGGAGCTCGTGACCCAGGTGAGGGAACACATAATGGGGCATAGCCCAGCAACAGCAACCCCTCTCCTGGAGATCTGACTCGGTTTGCTGTAGGATATCCCTGTTTGATCTAGTGTCTGTCTGTCTGTTCCAGATGTGACGGTGGCACAGACAATAGAGGTCAAACAGGCTGGTCCCAGTGAGGAGGATGGCGCCTCACACGTAGTCATAGCCGGACCAGGTGAGACAAGTGGAGGTGAGACAGGTGTATGGCAGAACTCCAGAGGGTGAGACAGGTCTTGATGAGACAGGTAAATTGATGAAATAGCCTGTCTGTCTGAGGGGCCGTCTCTGCCCTCCTTCTGCAGGGATGTTTCTGGTCTATGTGATCATCCCCACCATCCCTCTGCTGCTGCTCATCCTGGTGGCTTCTGGGACTTGCTGTTTCCAGATGTTCAGCAAGAGGTGAGACACGGCACACCACCGCAACCACAAAAACTCCCTACCTTAACGACACAGCTGAACACACCAAGTCCACCCAGTTGAATCAGTACTGCATTACCCATACACATCCAACTGATTGACCACTCTGTGATTCTCATACAGCTAAGGCTTTCACAATTACCATATAAGCCGTTTAACCATATGGTTATGGACGAAGACCGTCATAAAAATATTTTTGGGAACGAACAGATGACTGAAGACGGGATGGCCAGGCATTCGTGCGGTTGAGGCCGTTTCGGCCATAACATGGACTCTTAATAATAACGTGATTAAACGTGATGAAACAAGCCATGGAGTCTTTGGTTGTCTAGGTAACGCCCCCCCATAATGCAGCAGCGGCACACACAGAAATAGAATGAATAGAACGGGCTTGGAACCACTAACCCTGGCAATTTGACTGGTAAACCCATGGGTACACTCGCAATGGCTGCCTGGTATGGTAATGCAAACATTTCCATGGTAATGTAGAATGTTCATTGATCAAATTATGTAATAACTGATGTGGCTCATGCAATGGAATGTTTTTTTTTTATCATGTCAGTTGAGTTGAATCAACAATCGCAGCACATATTTTAGCAGATGTTTTACTTCCTGCTGTGCTACAGTATGGGATAAACTTGCGATGGCCGTCAGTCAAATCAAATCAAATCAAATCAAATGTATTTATATAGCCCTTCGTACATCAGCTGATATCTCAAAGTGCTGTACAGAAACCCAGCCTAAAACCCAAAACAGCAAGCAATGCAGGTGTAGAAGCACGGTGGCTAGGAAAAACTCCCTAGAAAGGCCAAAACCTAGGAAGAAACCTAGAGAGGAACCAGGCTATGTGGGGTGGCCAGTCCTCTTCTGGCTGTGCCGGGTGAAGATTATAACAGAACATGGCCAAGATGTTCAAATGTTCATAAATGACCAGCATGGTCGAATAATAATAAGGCAGAACAGTTGAAACTGGAGCAGCAGCACAGTCAGGTGGACTGGGGACAGCAAGGAGTCATCATGTCAGGTAGTCCTGGGGCACGGTCCTAGGGCTCAGGTCCTCCGAGAGAGAGAAAGAAAGAAAGAGAGAATTAGAGAGAGCATATGTGGGGTGGCCAGTCCTCTTCTGGCTGTGCCGGGTGGAGATTATAACAGAACATGGCCAAGATGTTCAAATATTCATAAATGACCAGCATGGTCGAATAATAGTACGGCAGAACAGTTGAAACTGGAGCAGCAGCATGGCCAGGTGGACTGGGGACAGCAAGGAGTTATCATGTCAGGTAGTCCTGGGGCATGGTCCTAGGGCTCAGGTCAGTTGAAACTGGAGCAGCAGCATGGCCAGGTGGACTGGGGACAGCAAGGAGTTATCATGTCAGGTAGTCCTGGGGCATGGTCCTGGGGCTCAGGTCCTCCGAGAGAGAGAAAGAAAGAGAGAAGGAGAGAATTAGAGAACGCACACTTAGATTCACACAGGACACATAGGACAGGAGAAGTACTCCAGATATAACAAACTGACCCCAGCCCCCCGACACGTAAACTACTGCAGCATAAATACTGGAGGCTGAGACAGGAGGGGTCAGGAGACACTGTGGCCCCATCCGAGGACACCCCCGGACAGGGCCAAACAGGCAGGATATAACCCCACCCACTTTGCCAAAGCACAGCCCCCACACCACTAGAGGGATATCTTCATCCACCAACTTACCATCCTGAGACAAGGCTGAGTATAGCCCACAAAGATCTCCGCCATGGCACAACCCAAGGGGGGGGGCAACCCAGACAGGATGACCACAACAGTGAATCAACCCACTCAGGTGACGCACCCCCTCCAGGGACGGCATGAGAGAGCCCCAGTAAGCCAGTGACTCAGCCCCTGTAATACGGTTAGAGGCAGAGAATCCCAGTGGAAAGAGGGGAACCGGCCAGGCAGAGACAGCAAGGGCGGTTCGTTGCTCCAGAGCCTTTCCGTTCACCTTCCCACTCCTGGGCCAGACTACACTCAATCATATGACCCACTGAAGAGATGAGTCTTCAGTAAAGACTTAAAGGTTGAGACCGAGTTTGCGTCTCTGACATGGGTAGGCAGACCGTTCCATAAAAATGGAGCTCTATAGGAGAAAGCCCTGCCTCCAGCTGTTTGCTTAGAAATTCTAGGGACAATTAGGAGGCCTGCCTCTTGTGACCGTAGCGTACGTGTAGGTATGTACGGCAGGACCAAATCAGAGAGATAGGTAGGAGCAAGCCCATATAATGCTTTGTAGGTTAGCAGTAAAACCTTGAAATCAGCCCTTGCTTTGACAGGAAGCCAGTGTAGAGAGGCTAGCACTGGAGTAATATGATCAATTTTTTGGTTCTAGTCAGGATTCTAGCAGCCGTATTTAGCACTAACTGAAGTTTATTTAGTGCTTTATCCGGGTAGCCGGAAAATAGAGCATTGCAGTAGTCTAACCTAGAAGTGACAAAAGCATGGATTAATTTTTCTGCATCATTTTTGGACAGAAAGTTTCTGATTTTGCAATGTTACGTAGATGGAAAAAAGCTGTCCTCGAAATGGTCTTGATATGTTCTTCAAAAGAGAGATCAGGGTCCAGAGTAACGCCGAGGTCCTTCACAGTTTTATTTGAGACGACTGTACAACCATTAAGATTAATTGTCAGATTCAACAGAAGATCTCTTTGTTTCTTGGGACCTAGAACAAGCATCTCTGTTTTGTCCGAGTTTAATAGTAGAAAGTTTGCAGCCATCCACTTCCTTATGTCTGAAACACATGCTTCTAGCGAGGGCAATTTTGGGGCTTCACCATGTTTCATTGAAATGTACAGCTGTGTGTCATCCGCATAGCAGTGAAAGTTTACATTATGTTTTCGAATAACATCCCCAAGAGGTAGTCCACCCGTTATAACATCATTGACTTGAACGGGCATGCCAGTTCTATCCATTCCATTTCTATGGCAGCACATGCAGTCAGGAGCGGGGGAGATGTGCGTACCCCTCGAAAAATAAGGGCTGTGTTGACCAATTACCATCATTTTAAATTCCATGACCATCCCAGCCATAAATATAACCATTCATTCACTATCCTCATAGTACTCACACACTGTCCTCTCTCTTTCTCTCTTCCTATCACACACTGTCCTCTCTTTCTCTCTCTTCCTATCACACACTGTCCTCTCTCTTTCTATCACACACTGTCCTCTCTTTCTCTCTCTTCCTATCACACACTGTCCTCTCTCTTTCTCTCTTCCTATCACACACTGTCCTCTCTCTCTTTCTCTCTCTTCCTACCACACACTGTCCTCTCTCTCTTTCTCTTCATATCACACACTGTCCTCTCTCTCTCTCTTCCTATCACACACTGTCCTCTCTCTCTTTCTCTTCCTATCACACTGTCCTCTCTCTCTTCCTATCACTCACTGTCCTCTCTCTCTCTCTTCCTATCACTCACTGTCCCCTCTCTCTCTCTCTCTCTCTCTCTCTCTCTCTCTCTCTCTCTTCCTATCACTCACTGTCCTCTCTCTCTTCCTATCACTCACTGTCCTCTCTCTCTCTTCCTATCACTCACTGTCCTCTCTCTCTCTTCCTATCACTCACTGTCCTCTCTCTCTTTCTCTATATTCCTATCACTCACTGTCCTCTCTCTCTTCCTATCACTCACTGTCCTCTCTCTCTCTTCCTATCACTCACTGTCCTCTCTCTCTTTCTCTATATTCCTATCACACACTGTCCTCCCTCTCTCTCTCTCTCTTCCTATCACTCACTGTCCTCTCTCTCTCTTCCTATCACTCACTGTCCTCTCTCTCTTTCTCTATCTTCCTATCACTCACTGTCCTCTCTCTCTCTTCCTATCACTCACTGTCCTCTCTCTCTTTTTCTCTTCCTATCACTCACTGTCCTCTCTCTCTCTTCCTATCACTCACTGTCCCCTCTCTCTTTCTCTCTTCCTTTCACTCACTGTCCTCTCTCTCTCTCTTCCTATCCCACACTGTACTCTCTCTCTTTATCTCTTCCTATCACTCACTGTCCTCTCTCTCTCTTCCTATCACTCACTGTCCTCTCTCTCTTTCTCTCTTCCTTTCACTCACTGTCCTCTCTCTCTCTTTCTCTTCCTATCCCACACTGTACTCTCTCTCTTTCTCTCCTCCTATCACCCACTGTCCTCTCTCTCTTTCTCTCTTCCTATCACTCACTGTCCTCTCTCTCTCTCTTCCTATCACACATTGTCCTCTCTCTCTTTCTCTCTTCATTTTACCACTGTCATCTCTCTCTGTCTCTCTTCCTATCCCACACTGTCCTCTCTTTCTCTCTCTTCATATCACACACTGTCCTCTCTCTTTCTATCACACACTGTCCTCTCTTTCTCTCTCTTCCTATCACACACTGTCCTCTCTCTTTCTCTCTTCCTATCACACACTGTCCTCTCTCTCTTTCTCTCTCTTCCTACCACACACTGTCCTCTCTCTCTTTCTCTTCATATCACACACTGTCCTCTCTCTCTCTCTTCCTATCACACACTGTCCTCTCTCTCTTTCTCTTCCTATCACACTGTCCTCTCTCTCTTCCTATCACTCACTGTCCTCTCTCTCTCTCTTCCTATCACTCACTGTCCCCTCTCTCTCTCTCTCTCTCTCTCTCTCTCTCTCTCTCTCTCTCTCTCTCTTCCTATCACTCACAGTCCTCTCTCTCTTCCTATCACTCACTGTCCTCTCTCTCTCTTCCTATCACTCACTGTCCTCTCTCTCTCTTCCTATCACTCACTGTCCTCTCTCTCTTTCTCTATATTCCTATCACTCACTGTCCTCTCTCTCTCTTCCTATCACTCACTGTCCTCTCTCTCTCTTCCTATCACTCACTGTCCTCTCTCTCTTTCTCTATATTCCTATCACACACTGTCCTCCCTCTCTCTCTCTCTCTTCCTATCACTCACTGTCCTCTCTCTCTCTTCCTATCACTCACTGTCCTCTCTCTCTTTCTCTATCTTCCTATCACTCACTGTCCTCTCTCTCTCTTCCTATCACTCACTGTCCTCTCTCTCTTTTTCTCTTCCTATCACTCACTGTCCTCTCTCTCTCTTCCTATCACTCACTGTCCCCTCTCTCTTTCTCTCTTCCTTTCACTCACTGTCCTCTCTCTCTCTCTTCCTATCCCACACTGTACTCTCTCTCTTTATCTCTTCCTATCACTCACTGTCCTCTCTCTCTCTTCCTATCACTCACTGTCCTCTCTCTCTTTCTCTCTTCCTTTCACTCACTGTCCTCTCTCTCTTTCTCTTCCTATCCCACACTGTACTCTCTCTCTTTCTCTCTTCCTATCACTCACTGTCCTCTCTCTCTTTCTCTCTTCCTATCACTCACTGTCCTCTCTCTCTCTCTTCCTATCACACATTGTCCTCTCTCTCTTTCTCTCTTCATTTTACCACTGTCCTCTCTCTCTGTCTCTCTTCCTATCCCACACTGTCCTCTCTCTCTCTTTCTCTTCCTATCACAAACTGTCCTCTCTCTCTTTCTTTCTTCCTATCACTCACTGTCCTCTCTCTCTTTCTCTCTTCCTTTCACTCACTGTCCTCTCTCTCTCTTCCTATCGCTCACTGTCCTCTCTCTTTCTCTCTTTCTATCACTCACTGTTCCCTCTCTCTCTCTCTCTCTCTCTCTCTCTCTCTCTCTCTCTCTCTCTCTCTCTATCCCTCACTGTCCTCTCTCTCTTTCTCTCTTTCTATCACTCACTGTCCCCTCTCTCTTTCTCTCTTCCTTTCACTCACTGTCCTCTCTCTCTCTCTCTTCCTATCCCACACTGTACTCTCTCTCTTTCTCTCTTCCTATCACTCACTGTCCTCTCTCTCTCTTCCTATCACTCACTGTCCTCTCTCTCTTTCTCTCTTCCTTTCACTCACTGTCCTCTCTCTCTCTTTCTCTTCCTATCCCACACTGTCCTCTCTCTCTCTTTCTCTTCCTATCCCACACTGTACTCTCTCTCTTTCTCTCTTCCTATCACTGACTGTCCTCTCTCTCTCTTCCTATCACTCACTGTCCTCTCTCTCTTTCTCTCTCTCTATCACTCACTGTCCTCTCTCTCTCTTTCTCTCTTCCTATCACTCACTGTCCTCTCTCTCTTTCTCTCTTCCTATCACTCACTGTCCTCTCTCTCTCTCTTCCTATCACACATTGTCCTCTCTCTCTTTCTCTCTTCATTTTCTTTCTCTCTTCCTATCACTCACTGTCCTCTCTCTCTCTCTTCCTATCACACATTGTCCTCTCTCTTTCTCTCTTCATTTTACCACTGTCCTCTCTCTCTCTTTCTCTTCCTATCACAAACTGTCCTCTCTCTCTTTCTTTCTTCCTATCACTCACTGTCCTCTCTCTCTTTCTCTCTTCCTTTCACTCACTGTCCTCTCTCTCTCTGTCTCTTCCTATCGCTCACTGTCCTCTCTCTCTTTCTCTCTTTCTATCACTCACTGTCCCCTCTCTCTCTCTCTCTTTCTATCACTCACTGTCCTCTCTCTCTTTCTCTCTTTCTATCACTCACTGTCCTCTCTCTCTCTCTTCCTATCGTACACTCCCTCTTTCTTTAAAAAAACACTTGAATTGGCACATTCTCAAAATTAATCAGACAATCAACTCAATCCCTGAACCCTGACAAACCCCCCTGTTCATCCTCTAATGGTTGGGACCAACCCCCCCGTCCCTATGTTGTGATGGATGGGTCTGGGCTGTAAGTGTTTGGTAAGAACAGTGCTTACTCAGTCATAATCACTGGGATAACACAGGGACGCCTTGTTAGAGGGATTCAGCATAACCACTGGCACGGTCAGCTGTAATCACTTATTATTGTGAGTGTGTGTGTTACCCTGGCAACAGATACAGTCTGTGATTTCTGGATCGATAGCTGGACCCCTCAATAGTATCCCTACAATAACCAAAGTTATTGGGGCGGCAGGGTAGCCTAGTAGTTAGAGCGTTGAACTAGCAACCGAAAGGTTGAACAGTTAACCCACTGTTCCTAGGCCGTCATTGAAAATAAGAATTTGTTCTTAACTGACTTGCCTAGTAAAATAAAGGTAAAAAATATATATATACAGCTACACATTCACACACGCTCTATCTGAGGCTAAACTTTCTGGTTTTTATGAGTCCGTCTAAAATCTGGGCCAGATCCACCACTTTTCAGCCAGTTACCTGGCATGATAGAGGACAGCTTTACAATGCTGGAGATTGGGATGCATGGACATACACCACAGCACACTCCCAACTCTCTTCATTCTGCCATGGCCAGCTACTACCTAGTTAGCTTTATGTATCCAGTTTAGTATCTCTGTCATGTCTGAGTGGTGGTCTAATTGACCCAGTTTAGTATCTCTGTCACGTCTGAGTGGTGGTCTAATTGACCCAGTTTAGTATCTCTGTCCCGTCTGAGTGGTGGTCTAATTGACCCAGTTTAGTATCTCTGTCATGTCTGAGTGGTGGTCTAATTGACCCAGTTTAGTATCTCTGTCACGTCTGAGTGGTGGTTTAATTGATCCAGTTTAGTATCTCTGTCCCGTCTGAGTGGTGGTTTAATTGATCCAGTTTAGTATCTCTGTCCCGTCTGAGTGATGTGGTTTAATTGATCCAGTTTAGTATCTCTGTCCCGTCTGAGTGGTGGTCTAATTGATCCAGTTTAGTATCTCTGTCCCGTCTGAGTGGTGGTCTAATTGACCCAGTTTAGTATCTCTGTCACGTCTGAGTGGTGGTTTAATTGATCCAGTTTAGTATCTCTGTCCCGTCTGAGTGGTGGTCTAATTGATCCAGTTTAGTATCTCTGTCCCGTCTGAGTGATGTGGTTTAATTGATCCAGTTTAGTATCTCTGTTCCGTCTGAGTGGTGGTCTAATTGATCCAGTTTAGTATCTCTGTCCCGTCTGAGTGGTGGTCTAACTGATCCAGTTTAGTATCTCTGTCCCGTCTGAGTGATGTGGTTTAATTGATCCAGTTTAGTATCTCTGTCCCGTCTGAGTGGTGGTCTAATTGATCCAGTTTAGTATCTCTGTCCCGTCTGAGTGATGTGGTTTAATTGATCCAGTTTAGTATCTCTGTCCCGTCTGAGTGGTGGTCTAATTGATCCAGTTTAGTATCTCTGTCCCGTCTGAGTGGTGTGGTTTAATTGATCCAGTTTAGTATCTCTGTCCCGTCTGAGTGGTGTGGTTTAATTGATCCAGTTTAGTATCTCTGTCCCGTCTGAGTGATGTGGTTTAATTGATCCAGTTTAGTAGCTCTGTTCCGTCTGAGTGGTGGTCTAATTGATCCAGTTTAGTATCTCTGTCCCGTCTGAGTGATGTGGTTTAATTGATCCAGTTTAGTATCTCTGTCCCGTCTGAGTGATGTGGTTTAATTGATCCAGTTTAATATCTCTGTCCTGTCTGAGTGATGTGGTCTAATTGATCCAGTTTAGTATCTCTGTCCCGTCTGAGTGGTGTGGTTTTAGCATATTTCCGGGGGGGATCTCCTGACAGAGACCAGTTAATGTTGCCTCTGACTCCCGTCCACCACTGTAAAACTCTTCCTGGAACAATCCCAAAGCCATCTGGGTCATTTAGATTGGCCCCGAACGCTTACAAGTCCCTCCTTTACACCTGGTGACACTTGTGTTTTTACAACACGACAAAACATGATCTGAGGCAAAATGAGCAATGAAGAGTTATGAGAGGCAAGGAGAGAGTTGTATTACTGGGTATGGCTGGTACTGAAGTGTTTGTGTGAGCAGATGATGTTTTACATACGCACATTCCTACGCATTCACACACACCTACGCATGCACACACGCACACTCACACACAGTAGGATTCATCTGTAGTTCTGCTATTCTACTTTAGTTTGTCCTGTTATTGTTTCTCTTAACCTATTTATAAAATGTTTTTAATTTACTAAAGCAAACCGGGGACCAAAACCAGTGTTAACCAATCAACACTCTGGATATCCAAGACCCCTAAGACGGACAGCATGGAAGTATGAACGGCATGTGACATCACAAACAAGATCCTCGGAATGAACCGAACCAACAGAATGATAAAGCCTCTCCTCTGATACTATCCCCTGTTCATTCACCTCAACCAATGACCAGCTCTCGTCTTCCACATGTCTTTTGTCCAGTTTGTTCATGTCTCCACCACTCCTCTCCACCACCCCATCCTCCTCCCCTCCACCACCCCATCCTCCTCTCCTCCACCCCATCCTACTCTCCTCCACTCCTCTCCTCCACCCCATCCTACTCTCCTCCACTCCTCCCCTCCACCCTACCCCTCCTCCCCTCCACCCTACCCCTCCTCTCCACCACCCCATCCTCCTCTCCACCACCCCATCCTCCTCTCCTCCACCCCATCCTACTCTCCACCACCCCATCCTCCTCTCCACCACCCCATCCTACTCTCCACCACCCCATCCTCCTCTCCACCACCCCATCCTCCTCTCCACCACCCCATCCTCCTCTCCACCACCCCATCCTCCTCTCCTCCACCCCATCCTACTCTCCTCCACTCCTCCCCACCACCCCATCCTACTCTCCACCACCCCATCCTCCTCTCCACCACCCCATCCTACTCTCCTCCACCCCATCCTCCTCTCCACCACCCCATCCTCCTCTCCACCACCCCATCCTCCTCTCCACCACCCCATCCTACTCTCCTCCACTCCTCCCCACCACCCCATCCTCCTCTCCACCACCCCATCCTACTCTCCACCACCCCATCCTCCTCTCCACCACCCCATCCTCCTCTCCACCACCCCATCCTCCTCTCCACCACCCCATCCTCCTCTCCACCACCCCATCCTCCTCTCCTCCACCCCATCCTACTCTCCTCCACTCCTCCCCACCACCCCATCCTACTCTCCACCACCCCATCCTCCTCTCCACCACCCCATCCTACTCTCCTCCACCCCATCCTCCTCTCCACCACCCCATCCTCCTCTCCACCACCCCATCCTCCTCTCCACCACCCCATCCTACTCTCCTCCACTCCTCCCCACCACCCCATCCTCCTCTCCACCACCCCATCCTCCTCTCCACCACCCCATCCTCCTCTCCTCCACCCCATCCTACTCTCCACCACCCCATCCTCCTCCCCTCCACCCCATCCTACTCTCCACCACCCCATCCTCCTCTCCACCACCCCATCCTCCTCTCCTCCACCCCATCCTACTCTCCACCACCCCATCCTCCTCTCCACCACCCCATCCTCCTCTCCACCACCCCATCCTCCTCCCCTCCACCCCATCCTCCTCTCCACCACTCCTCTCCACCACCCCATCCTCCTCTCCACCACCCCATCCTCCTCTCCACCACCCCATCCTCCTCTCCACCACCCCATCCTCCTCTCCACCACCCCATCCTCCTCTCCACCACCCCATCCTACTCTCCTCCACCCCATCCTCCTCCCCTCCACCCTACCCCTCCTCTCCACCACCCCATCCTCCTCTCCACCACCCCATCCTCCTCTCCACCACCCCATCCTCCTCTCCTCCACCCCTCCCCTCCACCCCTACCCCTCCTCTCCACCACTCCTCCCCTCCACCCCTACCCCTCCCCTCCTCCA
Organism: Oncorhynchus nerka; assembly: GCF_034236695.1. Lineage (NCBI taxonomy): Eukaryota > Metazoa > Chordata > Actinopteri > Salmoniformes > Salmonidae > Oncorhynchus > Oncorhynchus nerka. Next base: position 13,544,128 of record NC_088401.1, on the reverse strand, counting down.
CTCCTCCTCTCTACCACTCCTCCCCTCCCCTCCACCCTATCCTACCCCTCCTCTCCTCCACCCCATCCTCCTCTCCACCCCTCCCATTCTCCTCTCCACCCCTCCCATTCTCCTCTCCACCCCCCATTCTCCTCTCCATCCCTCTCCTCTCCACCCCCGTCCTTTCCTCCTCTACACCCCTCCCCCATCCTGTCTTCCTGCTAATGTGTTATAGAAAACAAAATGAAACTAGGTAATGGATAATTTGGCAGTCCTGTACCTCTCTGATATCAACACTACAGTGATGCCGTTTCCTGTTGCCATGGAGTTATGTTACCGATGTGTGTGTGTGAGCATGCTACTGTGTGTGTACACTAATGTGCGTGTGCACAAGTGTGCGTGTGTTGCACTAATCTGTCCCAAACATAAGAAAGCCATTAAGTACCAGTAATTAAGTGTGGTGTGAGGGGGGACCCTGATAAAACAAGGAATTTAACCATCCCCTGTAACCAGGAATAGGGTCAGAACCACTTAATATATCACACAGATTTACTCCTGAACAGCAGCACTACACCCACACAGGGAAAGAGATTGGGGAGAGAGGAGGGAGAGGGGTTGAGAGGAGGGAGAGGCGGGTGAGAGGAGGGAGAGGGGTTGAGAGGAGGGAGAGGGGTTGAGAGGAGGGAGAGAGGAGGGAGAGGGGGGTGAGAGGAGGGAGAGGGCTCTGATCAGGCCCTACACCCAAACAAGGGCACTGCGTTCATCCACCTCTGGCCTGCTCGCCTCCCTACCACTGAGGAAGTACAGTTCCCGCTCAGCCCAGTCAAAACTGTTCGCTGCTCTGGCCCCCCAATGGTGGAACAAACTCCCTCACGACGCCAGGACAGCGGAGTCAATCACCACCTTCCGGAGACACCTGAAACCCCACCTCTTTAAGGAATACCTAGGATAGGATAAAGTAATCCTTCTCACCCCCCTTAAAAGATTTAGATGCACTATTGTAAAGTGGCTGTTCCACTGGATTTCATAAGGTGAATGCACCAATTTGTAAGTCGCTCTGGATAAGAGCGTCTGCTAAATGACTTAAATGTAAATGTAAATGGGTTGAGAGGAGGGAGAGGGGGGTGAGAGGAGGGAGAGGGGTTGAGAGGAGGGAGAGGGGTGTGAGAGGAGGGAGAGGGGGTGAGAGGAGGGAGAGGGGGTGAGAGGAGGGAGAGGGGGTGAGAGGAGGGAGAGGGGGTGAGAGGAGGGAGAGGGGGTGAGAGGAGGGAGAGGGGTTGAGAGGAGGAGAGAGGAGGAGGGAGAGGGGTTGAGAGGAGGGAGAGGGTGGGGAGAGGAGGAGAGGGGTTGAGAGGAGGGAGAGGGGGGTGAGGAGGAGGAGAGGGGTTGAGAGGAGGGAGAGGGGGTGAGAGGAGGGAGAGGGGTTGAGAGGAGGGAGAGGGGTTGAGAGGAGGGAGAGGGGGTGAGGAGGAGGAGAGGGGGTGAGGAGGAGGGAGAGGGGTTGAGAGGAGGGAGAGGGGGTGAGAGGAGGGAGAGGGGTTGAGAGGAGGGAGAGGGGGTGAGAGGAGGGAGAGGGGGTGAGAGGATGGAGAGGGGTTGAGAGGAGGGAGAGGGGGTGAGAGGATGGAGAGGGGGTGAGAGGAGGGAGAGGGGTTGAGAGGAGGGAGAGGGGGTGAGAGGAGGAGGAGAGGGGTTGAGAGAGGAGGGAGAGAGGAGGGAGAGGGGGTGAGAGGAGGGGAGAGGGGTTGAGAGGAGGGAGAGGGGTTGAGAGGAGGGAGAGGGGGTGAGAGGAGGGAGAGGGGGTGAGAGGAGGGAGAGGGGTTGAGAGGAGGGAGAGGGGAGGGAGAGGGGGTGAGAGGAGGGAGAGGGGTTGAGAGGAGGGAGAGGGGTTGAGAGGAGGGAGAGGGGGGTGAGAGGAGGTAAAGTGTGAGGAGGGTGGAAAAGAGAAAAATAAGGGAAAGAGAATGAAAGGATTAAAAACAGGGTAAGAGATGGGGAAATAAGGCTTTCATGGATTATCTGTACATTGTGTTGTCATGCAGAGGGAGATGATCTGTACATTGTGTTGTCATGCAGAGGGAGATGATCTGTACATTGTGTTGTCATGCAGAGGGAGATGATCTGTACATTGTGTTGTCATGCAGAGGGAGATGATCTGTACATTGTGTTGTCATGCAGAGGGAGATGATCTGTACATTGTGTTGTCATGCAGAGGGAGATGATCTGTACATTGTGTTGTCATGCAGAGGGAGATTATCTGTACATTGTGTTGTCATGCAGAGGGAGATGATCTGTACATTGTGTTGTCATGCAGAGGGAGATTATCTGTACATTGTGTTGTCATGCAGAGGGAGATTATCTGTACATTGTGTTGTCATGCAGAGGGAGATGATCTGTACATTGTGTTGTCATGCAGAGGGAGATGATCTGTACATTGTGTTGTCATGCAGAGGGAGATGATCTGTACATTGTGTTGTCATGCAGAGGGAGATGATCTGTACATTGTGTTGTCATGCAGAGGGAGATGATCTGTACATTGTGTTGTCATGCAGAGGGAGATGATCTGTACATTGTGTTGTCATGCAGAGGGAGATGATCTGTACATTGTGTTGTCATGCAGAGGGAGATGATCTGTACATTGTGTTGTCATGCAGAGGGAGATGATCTGTACATTGTGTTGTCATGCAGAGGGAGATGATCTGTACATTGTGTTGTCATGCAGAGGGAGATGATCTGTACATTGTGTTGTCATGCAGAGGGAGATTATCTGTACATTGTGTTGTCATGCAGAGGGAGATGATCTGTACATTGTGTTGTCATGCAGAGGGAGATGATCTGTACATTGTGTTGTCATGTAGAGGGAGATTATCTGTACATTGTGTTGTCATGCAGAGGGAGATTATCTGTACATTGTGTTGTCATGTAGAGGGAGATGATCTGTACATTGTGTTGTCATGTAGAGGGAGATGATCTGTACATTGTGTTGTCATGTAGAGGGAGATGATCTGTACATTGTGTTGTCATGTAGAGGGAGATGATCTGTACATTGTGTTGTCATGTAGAGGGAGATTATCAAAGTTCACCATAATCACTTTCTGTTTGGTATTTGGTATTTCATTAGGATGCCCATTAGCTGTTGTGAAAGCAGCAGCTACTCTTCCTGGGGTCCACACAGACAAGAACAACTCAAGGACACACGTAGCCTAGTGGTTAGAGGGTTGGCCTAGTAACTGAAAGGTTGCAAGTTCGAATCCCCGAGCTGAACAAGGCAGTTAACCCCCTATTCCTGGGCCGTCATTGAAAATAAGAATTTGTTCTTAACTGACTTTCCTAGTTAAATAAAGGTAAATAAAAAATAAATATCAATACATACACACAACTAACTAGCTCAAGTTTGGATTGACATGTAGGCTACTATGTGAAGGTATAATGCTATTTCTTATCCACACAATTTGCTTGGAGAGGTTGCTTTCAAGATGCGGACCAACGCTAGTGAACATTACACAAGGGGCTTTTCCGAATCAAATTCAAGGTACAAGGCCAGTGACTATCACATGGATGACACAGTCTATATTTCTCCAATATATATATCACACTGCATACTACTATATGTACGTGGTCTACAATCCTATGTTTGATTTTCTGCATAATCATTGCCTAATGTGATTGAGAGTATCAACTTGGCTAATGTGATTGAGAGTATCAACTTGGCTAATGTGATTGAGAGTATCAACTTGGCTAATGTGATTGAGAGTATCAACTTGCCTAATGTGATTGAGAGTATCAACTTGCCTAATGTGATTGAGAGTATCAACTTGGCTAATACTGATACATGCCACATATTTGAATGTATACTCAAACATGTCCTTTGTTATTGTTTTTATATGATGCATAGATGAGCGCGTTATCCTCTTAACGTTAAACACACGTGTAGCTCAACTATTGACAGAGGTTGTAGGAAAGGAATTATGTCAATGTCAGTGTGTATTGGGTGGAGAGTGTTGTACATGAGGTTCTAAGCTGCCTAGAAACACACAGTGCTGCTGTGTATGTATATATACACACACACACACACACACACACACACACATGTACATTATCGTTCAAATGTTTAGGGTTACCTAGAAATGTCCTTGTTTTTGAAAGAAAAGCAAATTTTTTGTCCATTAAAATAACATCAAATTGAACAGAAATACAGTATAGACATTGTTAATGTTGTAAATGACTATTGTAGCTGGAAACGGCTGATGTTTAATGGAATGTCTACACAGGTGTACAGAGGCCCATTATCAGCAACCATCACTCCTGTGTTCCAATGGCACGTTGTGTTAGCTAATACAAGTTTATCATTTTAAAAAGCTAATAGATCATTAGAAAAACCTTTTGCAATTGTGTTAGCACATCTGAAAACAGTTGTTCCGATTAAAGAAGCAATAAAACTGGCCTTATTTAGACTAGTTGAGTATCTGGATCACCAGCACTTTCTTCTGAAACTCGTCAGTCTATTCTTGTTCTGAGAAAAGAAGGCTAATCCATGCAAGAAATTGCCAAAAAACTGGCAGCTTCATTACATAGTACCCGCAAAACACCAGCCGCAACGTCAACAGTGAAGAGGCGACTCCAGGATGCTGGCCAGGACTCCTCTTTCTATTCTGGTTAGATCCTGTTTGCGCTGTTCTGTGAAGGGAGTAGTACACAGCGTTGTACGAGATCTTCAGTTTCTTGGCAATTTCTCGCGTGGAATAGCCTTCATTTCTCAGAACTAGAATAAACTGATGAGCTTCAGAAGAAAGTTCTTTGTTTCTGGCCAGTTTGAGCCTGTAATCGAACCCCAGATACTCAACTAGTCTAAAGAAGGACCGTTTTATTTATTTACAGTTTTCAGCTGTGCTAACACAATTGCAAAATGGTTTTCTAATGATCAATTAGCCTTTTAAAATGAAAAACTTAATGGGCCTCTGTTCGCCTATGTAGATATTCCATTTATTTTTTTAAATCAGCCGTTTCCAGCTACAACAGCCATTTACAACATTAACAAAGTCTACACTGTATTTCTGATTAATTTGATGTTATTTTAATGGACAAAAAATGTGTTTGTCTTTCAAAAACAAGGACATTTCTAAGTGACTCCAAACTTTTGGACGGTAGTGTATGTATGAAACTAGGTTCTGGTAATGGCTCTGCAGTATATATATATATAAGACTAGGTTCTGGTAATGATTTGCTACGTACTGGGGCCTGTGTGTGAATGGGATGTAAAGAAGTGATGTGTTTTGTACCCAGTGTTGTGATACAGCCACTGTGCTGCTAGCATGAGTACCCACAGCCACAGATGAAAACACATGAGTTCATTAAGAGACATTTCACCCATAACTTGTTTTGTGGAGAGATAATTCAATTAAAGGCTTTATGTGATTCAGTGACATCTGCGCTTAATTGTTTACTTGCAATTCTGAGACATGACACACACAAACTTGAAGGTTCTGGTAATTATAGCTTTGAGTAATCACTGCATTTGAAGCTCAGGGTAGGATTATAAGGAAATATAATCTCTACCCATTTGAGGTTCTTTAGAAACACACACACACACACACACACACACGTGTGTGTCCTAGTCTGTAGTACTTTGGAAGAGTGATTAGTCAGCCAATTAAACAAATCAGTCCTCTGCTTTAACAAGAGCGCACACACAAACTTGAAGGTTCTGGTAATTATAGATTTGACTAATCACTGCATTTTGAAGCTTGGGGTAGGATTATAAGGAAATATCATCTCTACACATTTGAGGTTCTTTAGAAAACACACACACACTGTAGTATAAACATTACTAACAAGCCTGATTGTACTCCTAACAGTAGCACATACAGGGCTGGATGGAGAGGCTCAGTAAACTACCTCTTCATTCAGAACATATTCATGACTCAATTACTCACACACACACACAGACAGACAGACAGACAGACAGACAGACAGACAGACAGACAGACAGACAGACAGACAGACAGACAGACAGACAGACAGACAGACAGACAGACAGACAGACAGAGAGAGAGAGCGCATGTGTGGTCCCCACTGTGAAGCATGGAGAAGGAGGTGTGGGGGTGTTTTGCTGGTGACACCGTTGGTGATTTATTTAGAATTCAAGGCACACGTAACCAGCATGGCTACCACAGCATGCTGCAGTGATATGCCATCCCACCTGGTTTGCGCTTGACCCAACACACCTCCAGGCTGTGTAAGGGCTATGTGACCAAGAAGGAGAGTGATGGAGTGCTGCATCAGATGACCTGGCCCCCACAATCACACGACCTCAACCCAATTTAGATGGTTTCGGAAGAGTTGGACTGGAGTGTGAAGGAAAAGCAGCCAACAAGTGCTCAGCATATGTGGGAACTCCTTTAAGACCGTTGGAAAAGCATTCCAGGTTAAGCTGGTTGAGAGAATGCCAAGAGTGTGCAAAGCTGTCCTCAAGGCAAAAGGGTGGCTACTAGAATCTAAAATCTATTTTGATTTGTTTAACACTTTTTTGGTTACTACATGGGGCGGCAGGGTAGCCTAGTGGTTAGAGCGTTGGACTAGTAACCAGAAGGTTGCAAGTTCAAATCCCAGAGCTGACAAATCTATCGTTCTGCCCCTGAACAGGCAGCTAACCCACTGTTCCTAGGCCGTCATTGAAAATAAGAATTTGTTCTTAAGTGACTTGCCTAGTTAAATATAGGTAAAATTTCCATTACATGTTAAACTAATCCATTACATGTTAATCCATTACATGTTAAACCATTCCATTACATGTTAAACCATTCCATTACATGTTAAACCAATCCATTCCATGTTAAACCTTACAATTCCATGTTAAACCATTCCATTACATGTTAAACCTTACAATTCCATGTTAAACCATTCTATTCCATGTTAAACCATTCTATTCCATGTTAAACCATTCTATTACATGTTAAACCATTCTATTACATGTTAAACCTTACAATTCCATGTTAAACCATTCCATTACATGTTAAACCATTCCATTGCATGTTAAACCAATCCATTACATGTTAAACCATTCCATTCCATTACATGTTAAAACTTACAATTACATGTTAAACCAGTAGAGTAGAACTAGCAGTATAACTAGTAGTAAAGTAGATCTAGCAGTAGAACTAGTAGTAGATCTAGCAATAAAAATGAACTAGCAGTAGAATAGAACTAGCAGTAGAATAGAACGAGCAGAAGAACTATGTCTTCATGTGTTTCTTCAAGAAGCTAAACCAGGTCAGTGATGTTATTCCGCCATCTAGTGGAGAGGAATGCACCTACAGCATATAGACGTACACATATTCCATTCCATGTTAAACCATTCCATTACATGTTAAACCATTCCATTCCATGTTAAACCATTTCATTCCATTCCATGTTAAACCATTCCATTCCATGTTAAACCATTCCATTCCATTACGTGTTAAACCATTCCATTCCATTACATGTTAAACCATTCCATTCCATTCCATGTTAAACCATTCCATTCCATTCCATGTTAAACCATTCCATTCCATGTTAAACCATTCCATTACATGTTAAACCATTCCATTCCATGTTAAACCATTCCATTGCATGTTAAACCATTCTATTCCATGTTAAACCATTCCATTCCATGTTAAACCATTCCATTACATGTTAAACCATTCCATTGCATGTTAAACCATTCAATTCCATGTTAAACCATTCCATTCCATGTTAAACCATTTTATTACATGTTAAACCATTCCATTACATGTTAAACCATTCCATTACATGTTAAACCATTCCATTACATGTTAAACCAATCAATTCCATGTTAAACCATACCATTACATGTTAAACCATACCATTACATGTTAAACCATACCATTACATGTTAAACCATTCCATTACACGTTAAACCATTCCATTACATGTTAAACCATTCCATTCCATGTTAAACCATTCCATTCCATGTTAAACCATTCCATTCCATGTTAAACCATTATATTACATGTTAAACCATTCCATTACATGTTAAACCATTCCATTCCATGTTAAACCATTCCATTCCATGTTAAACCATTCCATGTTAAACCATTATATTACATGTTAAACCATTCCATTACATGTTAAACCATTATATTACATGTTAAACCATTATATTACATGTTAAACCATTCCATTACATGTTAAACCATTCCATGTTAAACCATTATATTACATGTTAAACCATTATATTACATGTTAAACCATTCCATTACATGTTAAACCATTATATTACATGTTAAACCATTCCATTCCATGTTAAACCATTCCATTACATGTTAAACCATTCCATTCCATTCCATGTTAAACCATTCCATTCCATGTTAAACCATTCCATTCCATGTTAAACCATTCTACTACATGTTAAACCATACCATTGCATGTTAAACCATTCCATTACATGTTAAACCATTCCATTACATGTTAAACCATTCCATTACATGTTAAACCATTCCATTAGACGTTAAACCATTCCATTACACGTTAAACCATTCCATTCCATGTTAAATCAATCCATTACATGTTAAACCATTCCATTACATGTTAAACTAAACTAACCTGCCTAAACCATCCAGAACCTGCAGTCACCACCCAGAACCTACCTAAACCACCCAGAACCTGCCTGAACCACCCAGAACCTGCCTGAACCATCCAGAACCTGCCTAAACCACCCAGAACCTGCCTGAACCACACAGAACCAGCCTAAACCATCCAGAACCTGCCTAAACCACCAAGAACCTACCCAAACCACCCAGAACCTGCCTGAACCACCCAGAACCTGCATAAACCACCCAGAACCTACCTAAACCACCCAGAACCTGCCTGAACCACCCAGAACCTGCCTGAACCACCCTGAACCTGCCTGAACCATCCAGAACCTGCATAAACCACCAAGAACCTACCCAAACCACCCAGAACCTGCCTGAACCACCCAGAACCTGCCTAAACCACCCAGAACCTACCCAAACCACCCTGGGTCATACTTCACTCAACAATTTTAAGCCTAAATGTGTTTCCTTACCAAAACAATACATATACATACGTATACATTTTACAAGGGCTTCTGATTCCAAGCAGAATCCCTGTCAAAACCATTCCATGGCATCTCTCTTCCTCCGGGTCTGTGTTTGTCTATGATGATGTCGTTGTGGAAGTTCAGGTACACCTACATTGATATTTTTTAGGTGTAGGATACTTGGTGACCTGTGACATTGCCAAAATAAACCAAACAAAGCATGACTATCTAAGGTCATCCTGTGCTGAGGGAGCGGGTGGGACAGGGCGAGCGGGTGGGACAGGGCGAGCGGGCGGGACTTTCCTGTTAACGTCAAGTCCTCCCTGTGTCAGATAACCCGCTCTGACCCCTACCCTCTCCCGCCAGGCCTACCCTCTCCTCCCGCCACACAACCAGGAGGCCCTGGGTAGCTGGAGGCGTATGACCAACTGAGGGTAGGATAGTTTAGGAACTATATTTTGATGAAATCATATTCTCCCCTGAAATGGCCACCGTGCAAATGGCCACCGTGCAAATGGCCACCGTGCAAATGGCCACCGTGCAAATGGCCACCGTGCAAATGGCCACCGTGCAAATGGCCACCGTGCAAGGAAATGCGTTAATAAAGATATTCGATTAGCTAAACGTTGTTGCGGTCAGGGCATCCCTGAGGGAATTTATATCAATTAGATTAAAGCTACTGTATGGCAACTTAGTCTTCTCTCTCTCTCTCTCTCTCTCTCTCTCTCTCTCTCTCTCAATTCAATTCAAGGGGCTTTATTGGCTTGGGAAACATATGTTAACACTGCCAAAGCAAGTGAAGTAGATAATAAACAAAAAGTGAAATAAACATAAAAAATGTACAGTAAACATTAAACAAACAAAAGTTCCAAAAGAATAAAGACATTTAAAGAGAAAAACAATCTCTCTCTGTCTCATGACCATTTTTACTGATTGTGTGTCAGCACACATAGGAACACAAAGACACGCCCCTGTCCCATGCTTCCCAGGTCCACCTACAGCTGTTGCGCTTCACGTCGCCACTGGGCCGGGCTCAGTGTGTTTTAGAGGACAGGTGACCAGCCTCGGTGTGTGTGTGTGTGTGTGTGTGTGTGTGTGTGTGTGTGTGTGTGTGTGTGTGTGTGTGTGTGTGTGTGTGTGTGTGTGTGACAGGATAACACTTTGGACATTTTCTCTCGTCATAACCCGAGCTTCTCAGCCCTGTTTCAATGATGGTAAACATTTACATTTGATTATTTGTATGTTTCTTTAGGCTGATTATGTACACTTTATGGGGTCTATAGCCTGTCGTTTCTATCCTGTTGTGTTTTTCCAAATATGTTATTCTGTTATTTAATTAAGACTAAAGTTTATTTTAACAGGTAATAGTCCGGTTCCGTTGTTCTTTTGAAGGGTTCCTTCCTGAGTGAACTATTTAGGTTACTTCCTGAGTGAACTATTTAGGTTACTTCCTGAGTGAACTATTTAGGTTACTTCCTGAGTGAACTATTTAGGGTTTGATGAGTTCCTTCCTGAGTGAACTATTTAGAGTTTGATGGGTCCCTTCCTGAGTGAACTATTTAGGTTCCTACCTGAGTGAACTATTTAGGGTTTGATGGGTCCCTTCCTGAGTGAACTATTTAGGGTTTGATGGGTCCCTTCCTGAGTGAACTATTTAGAGTTTGATGGGTCCCTTCCTGAGTGAACTATTTAGAGTTTGATGGGTCCCTTCCTGAGTGAACTATTTAGGTTACTTTCTGAGTGAACTATTTAGGGTTTGAAGGGTTCCTTCCTGAGTGAACTATTTAGGTTACTTCCTGAGTGAACTATTTAGGTTACTTCCTGAGTTAACTATTTAGGTTACTTCCTGAGTGAACTATTTAGGTTACTTCCTGGGTGAACTATTTAGGGTTTGATGGGTTCCTTCCTGAGTGAACTATTTAGCAGCCTACTGACAGATTATAGCTCAGTAATCCATGTTAAATTGTTAAACACACACAAAGAACACTGTTGTTTGATTGCTTATTGCTGTGCACACTGCATGCCAGTATTGGCTATGGCTTTGGATGGGAGTCTAGCGCAGGGAAGCCTGTGTGTGCCCCATGATGCTGTGTGTGTCAGGTAGTTTACAGAATATGGTCACGTGACTGATCCCAGATCTGAACACTGTACAGTAGCTTCCCAGGTATTCTGATAGTATCAGTGACTAATGCATGCAGTACCTGTGCGTGTGTGTACATCTGTGTGTGTGTGTGTGTGTGTGTGTGTGTGTGTGTGTGTGTGTGTGTGTGTGTGTGTGTGTGTGTGTGACTGTGTGTCTGGGAGGGCAGGAGGGAGGGAGGGGGAGGGAGGGAAGGAGAGAGGGAGGAGAGAGGGCATGAAGGACGGCGTGAGGGGGAGGGAGGGAGGGAGGGAGGGAGGGAGGGCATGAAGGAGGGAGGGAAGGAGAGAGGGAGGGAGAGAGGGCATGAAGGAGGGAGGGAAAAAGAGAGGGAGGGAGAGAGGGCATGAAGGAGGGAGGGAGGGAGGGAGGGAGGGAGGGAGGGAGAGAGGGCATGAAGGAGGGAGGGAAGGAGAGAGGGAGGGAGGGCATGAAGGAGGGAGGGAAGGAGAGAGGGAGGGAGAGAGGGCATGAAGGAGGGAGGGAGGGAGGGAGGGAGGGAGGGAGGGAGGGGAGGGAGGGAGGGGGAGGGAGGGAGGGAGGGAGGGAGGGAGGGAGGGAGGGAGGGAGAGAGGGAGGGAGGGAGGGAGAGAGGGCATGAAGGAGGGAGGGAGGGAGGGAGGGAGGGAGGGAGGGAGGGAGGGAGGGAGGGAGGGAGAGAGAGAAGGAGGGAGAGAGAGCATGAAGGAGGGAGGGAAGGAGAGAGGGAGGGAGGGGGCATGAAGGAGGGAGGGAGGGAAGGAGGGAGAGAAGGAGGGAGGAAGGGAGGGAGGGAGGGAGGGAGGGAGGGAGAGAAGGAGGGAGAGAGGGCATGAAGGAGGGAGGGAAGGAGAGAGGGAGGGAGGGAGGGGGCATGAAGGAGGGAGGGAGGGAGGGAGGGAGGGAGGGAGGGGGAGGGAGGGAGGGGGAGGGGGCATGAAGGAGGGAAGGGTTGTCCCACTCGACCCTTATGTACAGATATGAGTGTGTCATTTTGTGTGTGTGTGTGTGTCACCCATAGGGGATGAGGCAGAAGGAGGGAGGGAGGAGAGAGGGAGAGAGGTTGGGAGGGAGGGAGAGAGGGCATGAAAGAGGGAGGGAGGGAGGAGAGAGAGAGAGAGAGAGAGAGAGAGAGAGAGAGAGAGAGAGAGAGAGAGAGAGAGAGAGAGAGAGAGGGAGGGAGGGAGGGAGGGAGGGAGAGAGAAGGAGGGAGAGAGGGCATGAAGGAGGGAGAGAGGGCATGAAGGAGGGAGGGCGGGAGAGAGGGCATGAAGGAGGGAGAGAGGTTGGGAGGGAGGGAGGGAGAGAGGGCATGAAGGAGGGAAGGGTTGTCCCACTCGACCCTTATGTACAGGTATGAGTGTGTCATTTTGTGTGTGTGTGTGTGTGTGTGTGTGTGTGTGTGTGTGTGTGTGTGTGTCTGTCACCCATAGGGGATGAGGCAGAAGGAGGGACACAATAAAAGCTTTGTCAGCTGGGAGGATGGAGTGTAGGAAGGGACTGGCCAGAGAAAGAAAGACAGAACACACCACACACTACAGGCCCTGGCACCTTACGCAGACTCCCCATGTCCTACCTATAATCCACTGCTGAGGTACATGGTGTCTAATCAAATGTGGTGATTCCAAAACAACTCATGCACACACACTTCTGATGTCCAGTAACCCATGTGTTTAACAGCTGAGGGCTTCTTCAAATACTACCATTCTCACAAGTCTGGAGAGAAAGAGAGCGATGGAGGAAGGGAGAGAACGAGAAAAGAGAGAGAGAGACAGAAAGAAAGAAAAAAGAGAAGGATAAGGAGATGAAAAGAGAGAAGTCATAAAGAAGAAATGGACGGCAATATTCACCCAGATGGTCTCTCTTAGTTATAGCTCAGCTCTCCTCCTTTCATCTCATCCCTTCATCACAACGTTTTCCTCATGTTCCTCTTCTCCTCTCTATTAGTTTCTCTCTCTCATTTATTTCTCTGTATGGGTCCTTCTCTTTCTCCTGTCCGTAGAGACTTAGTAATATGTCTTTAACATGTAGTTGAGCCACAGAGATAATGCACTGCTTTCTCCTGTCCGTAGAGACTTAGTAATATGTCTTTAACATGTAGTTGAGCCACAGAGATAATGCACTGCTTTCTCCTGTCCGTAGAGACTTAGTAATATGTCTTTAACATGTAGTTGAGCCACAGAGATAATGCACTGCTTTCTCCTGTCCGTAGAGACTTAGTAATATGTCTTTAACATGTAGTTGAGCCACAGAGATAATGCACTGCTTTCTGCTGTCCGTAGAGACTTAGTAATATGTCTTTAACATGTAGTTGAGCCACAGAGATAATGCACTGCTTTCTGCTGTCCGTAGAGACTTAGTAATATGTCTTTAACATGTAGTTGAGCCACAGAGATAATGCACTGCTTTCTCCTGTCCGTAGAGACTTAGTAATATGTCTTTAACATGTAGTTGAGCCACAGAGATAATGCACTGCTTTCTGCTGTGTGTTGATCAGCTTAAACATTTCTTCTGTGTTGTCTCTACCTCTGTTCTGAAAACACATCTCTGGGTTAGATCAGACCTCCTAGAGCAGTAGCATGGACTGGGATTCGATCCCTATCCCCAGACAGATATATGGAGCATGGAATGATGACACACAAGCACACACCACACACACAGCCCAACAATGTGGCTGCTGAGGGCAGTTCTGTGTTCTGTATCCCTCGGCAACACACCTCCACTAAAGCGTAATGAGATGAAACCCCTGCCCTGACTCGCCCTTTCACCTGGGTGGCTGTTTACATGTCTGAGGTGGGTGGGGGTAGAGGAGGAATAGTGACAGGGGAGGGGGTATAGGGAGGTGTGAGAGGAGGAGGAGGCATGAAGAGTGTTAGGGGAGGAGATATAGGGAGGTGTGAGAGGAGGAGGAGGAGGCATGAAGTGTTAGTAGGGGAGGGGAGTATAGGGAGGTGTGAGAAGAGGAGGAGGCATGAAGAGTGTTAGTAGGGGAGGGGGGTATAGGGAGGTGTGAGAGGAGGAGGAGGAGGCATGAAGAGTGTTAGTAGGGGAGGGGAGTATAGGGAGGTGTGAGAAGAGGAGGAGGCATGAAGAGTGTTAGGGAGGAGATATAGGGAGGTGTGAGAGGAGGAGGCATGAAGAGTGTTAGGGGGAGGAGATATAGGGAGGTGTGAGAAGAGGAGGAGGCATGAAGAGTGTTAGTAGGGGAGGGGAGTATAGGGAGGTGTGAGAGGAGGAGGAGGCATGAAGAGTGTTAGGGGAGGAGATATAGGGAGGTGTGAGAGGAGGAGGAGGAGGCATGAAGCGTGTTAGTAGGGGAGGGGAGTATAGGGAGGTGTGAGAGGAGGAGGAGGCATGAAGAGTGTTAGGGAGGAGATATAGGGAGGTGTGAGAGGAGGAGGAGGAGGCATGAAGAGTGTTAGTAGGGAGGGGAGTATAGGGAGGTGTGAGAAGAGGAGGAGGAGGCATGAAGAGTGTTAGTAGGGGAGGAGATATAGGGAGGTGTGAGAGGAGGAGGAGGAGGCATGAAGAGTGTTAGTAGGGGAGGGGAGTATAGGGAGGGTGAGAAGAGGAGGAGGAGGCATGAAGAGTGTTAGTAGGGGAGGAGATATAGGGAGGTGTGAGAGGAGGAAGAGGAGGCATGAAGAGTGTTAGTAGGGGAGGGGGTATAGGGAGGTGTGAGAATAGGAGGAGGAGGCATGAAGAGTGTTAGTAGGGGAGGGGAGTATAGGGAGGTGTGAGAATAGGAGGAGGAGGCATGAAGAGTGTTAGTAGGGGAGGAGATATAGGGAGGTGTGAGAAGAGGAGGAGGCATGAAGAGTGTTAGGGAGGAGATATAGGGAGGTGTGAGAGGAGGAGGAGGAGGTATGAAGAGTGTTAGTAGGGGAGGGGAGTATAGGGAGGTGTGAGAAGAGGAGGAGGCATGAAGAGTGTTAGTAGGGGAGGGGAGTATAGGGAGGTGTGAGAAGAGGAGGAGGAGGCATGAAGAGTGTTAGTAAGGGAGGGGAGTATAGGGAGGTGTGAGAGGAGGAGGAGGAGGCATGAAGAGTGTTAGGGGAGGAGATATATGGAGGTGTGAGAGGAGGAGGAGGAGGCATGAAGAGTGTTAGTAGGGGAGGAGATATAGGGAGGTGTGAGAGGAGGAGGAGGAGGCATGAAGAGTGTTAGTAGGGGAGGGGAGTATAGGGAGGTGTGAGAAGAGGAGGAGGAGGCATGAAGAGTGTTAGGGGAGGAGATATAGGGAGGTGTGAGAGGAGGAGGAGGAGACATGAAGAGTGTTAGGGGAGGAGATATAGGGAGGTGTGAGAAGAGGAGGAGGAGGCATGAAGAGTGTTAGGGGAGGAGATATAGGGAGGTGTGAGAGGAGGAGGAGGAGACATGAAGAGTGTTAGTAGGGGAGGGGAGTATAGGGAGGTGTGAGAGGAGGAGGAGGAGGCATGAAGAGTGTTAGTAGGGGAGGGAGGTATAGGGAGGTGTGAGAAGAGGAGGAGGCATGAAGAGTGTTAGTAGGGGAGGGAGGTATAGGGAGGTGTGAGAGGAGGAGGAGGAGACATGAAGAGTGTTAGTAGGGGAGGGGAGTATAGGGAGGTGTGAGAAGAGGAGGAGGAGGCATGAAGAGTGTTAGGGAGGAGATATAGGGAGGTGTGAGAGGAGGAGGCATGAAGAGTGTTAGTAAGGGAGGGGAGTATAGGGAGGTGTGAGAGGAGGAGGAGGAGGCATGAAGAGTGTTAGGGGAGGAGATATAGGGAGGTGTGAGAGGAGGAGGAGGAGGCATGAAGAGTGTTAGTAGGGGAGGAGATATAGGGAGGTGTGAGAGGAGGAGGAGGAGGCATGAAGAGTGTTAGTAGGGGAGGGGAGTATAGGGAGGTGTGAGAAGAGGAGGAGGAGGCATGAAGAGTGTTAGGGAGGAGATATAGGGAGGTGTGAGAGGAGGAGGAGGAGACATGAAGAGTGTTAGGGGAGGAGATATAAGGAGGTGTGAGAAGAGGAGGAGGAGGCATGAAGAGTGTTAGGGGAGGAGATATAGGGAGGTGTGAGAGGAGGAGGAGGAGACATGAAGAGTGTTAGTAGGGGAGGGGAGTATAGGGAGGTGAGAGGAGGAGGAGGAGGCATGAAGAGTGTTAGTAGGGGAGGGAGGTATAGGGAGGTGTGAGAAGAGGAGGAGGCATGAAGAGTGTTAGTAGGGGAGGGAGGTATAGGGAGGTGTGAGAGGAGGAGGAGGAGGCATGAAGAGTGTTAGTAGGGGAGGAGATATAGGGAGGTGTGAGAGGAGGAGGCATGAAGAGTGTTAGGGGAGGAGATATAGGGAGGTGTGAGAGGAGGAGGCATGAAGAGTGTTAGGGGAGGAGATATAGGGAGGTGTGAGAGGAGGAGGAGGAGACATGAAGAGTGTTAGTAGGGGAGGGGAGTATAGGGAGGTGTGAGAGGAGGAGGAGGAGGCATGAAGAGTGTTAGTAGGGGAGGAGATATAGGGAGGTGTGAGAGGAGGAGGAGGAGACATGAAGAGTGTTAGTATGGGAGGAGATATAGGGAGGTGTGAGAAGAGGACGAGGCATGAAGAGTGTTAGTAGGGGAGGGGAGTATAGGGAGGTGTGAGAGGAGGAGGAGGCATGAAGATTGTTAGGGAGGAGATATAGGGAGGTGTGAGAGGAGGAGGAGGAGGCATGAAGAGTGTTAGTAGGGGAGGGGAGTATAGGGAGGTGTGAGAGGAGGAGGAGGCATGAAGAGTGTTAGGGGAGGAGATATAGGGAGGTGTGAGAGGAGGAGGAGGAGGCATGAAGAGTGTTAGTAGGGGAGGGGAGTATAGGGAGGTGTGAGAAGAGGAGGAGGAGGCATGAAGAGTGTTAGTAGGGGAGGAGATATAGGGAGGTGTGAGAGGAGGAGGAGGAGGCATGAAGAGTGTTAGTAGGGGAGGGGAGTATAGGGAGGTGTGAGAAGAGGAGGAGGAGGCATGAAGAGTGTTAGTAGGGGAGGAGATATAGGGAGGTGTGAGAGGAGGAGGAGGAGGCATGAAGAGTGTTAGTAGGGGAGGGGGTATAGGGAGGTGTGAGAGGAGGAGGAGGAGGCATGAAGAGTGTTAGTAGGGGAGGAGATATAGGAGGTGAGAGGAGGAGGAGGAGGCATGAAGAGTGTTAGTAGGGGAGGGGAGTATAGGGAGGTGTGAGAAGAGGAGGAGGAGGCATGAAGAGTGTTAGGGGAGGAGATATAGGGAGGTGTGAGAGGAGGAGGAGGAGACATGAAGAGTGTTAGGGGAGGAGATATAGGGAGGTGTGAGAAGAGGAGGAGGAGGCATGAAGAGTGTTAGGGAGGAGATATAGGGAGGTGTGAGAGGAGGAGGAGGAGACATGAAGAGTGTTAGTAGGGAGGGGAGTATAGGGAGGTGTGAGAGGAGGAGGAGGAGGCATGAAGAGTGTTAGTAGGGGGAGGGAGGTATAGGGAGGTGTGAGAAGAGGAGGAGGAGGCATGAAGAGTGTTAGTAGGGGAGGGAGGTATAGGGAGGTGTGAGAGGAGGAGGAGGAGACATGAAGAGTGTTAGTAGGGGAGGGGAGTATAGGGAGGTGTGAGAAGAGGAGGAGGAGGCATGAAGAGTGTTAGTATGGGAGGAGATATAGGGAGGTGTGAGAAGAGGAGGAGGAGGCATGAAGCGTGTTAGTAGGGGAGGGGAGTATAGGGAGGTGTGAGAAGAGGAGGAGGAGGCATGAAGAGTGTTAGTAGGGGAGGGAGGTATAGGGAGGTGTGAGAAGAGGAGGAGGAGGCATGAAGAGTGTTAGGGAGGAGATATAGGGAGGTGTGAGAGGAGGAGGCATGAAGAGTGTTAGGGAGGAGATATAGGGAGGTGTGAGAGGAGGAGGCATGAAGAGTGTTAGTAGGGGAGGAGATATAGGGAGGTGTGAGAGGAGGAGGAGGAGACATGAAGAGTGTTAGGGGAGGAGATATAGGGAGGTGTGAGAAGAGGAGGAGGCATGAAGAGTATTAGGGGAGGGGGTATAGGGAGGTGTGAGAGGAGGAGGAGGAGGAGGCATGAAGAGTGTTAGGGGAGGAGATATAGGGAGGTGTGAGAGGAGGAGGCATGAAGAGTGTTAGTAGGGGAGGGGTATAGGGAGGTGTGAGAGGAGGAGTCATGAAGAGTGTTAGTAGGGGAGGGGGTATAGGGAGGTGTGAGAGGAGGAGGCATGAAGAGTGTTAGTAGGGGAGGAGATATAGGGAGGTGTGAGAGGAGGAGGAGGAGGAGGCATGAAGAGTGTTAGGGAGGAGATATAGGGAGGTGTGAGAGGAGGAGGCATGAAGAGTGTTAGTAGGGGAGGAGATATAGGGAGGTGTGAGAGGAGGAGGCATGAAGAGTGTTAGTAGGGGAGGAGATATAGGGAGGTGTGAGAGGAGGAGGCATGAAGAGTGTTAGTAGGGGAGGGGGTATAGGGAGGTGTGAGAGGAGGAGGCATGAAGAGTGTTCAGTAGGGGAGGGGGTATAGGGAGGTGTGAGAGGAGGAGGAGGAGGCATTAAGAGTGTTAGGGAGGAGATATAGGGAGGTGTGAGAAGAGGAGGAGGCATGAAGAGTGTTAGGGAGGAGATATAGGGAGGTGTGAGAAGAGGAGGAGGCATTAAGAGTGTTAGGGAGGAGATATAGGGAGTGTGAGAGGAGGAGGAGGCATGAAGAGTGTTAGGGAGGGGGTATAGGGAGGTGTGAGAGGAGGAGGAGGCATGAAGAGTGTTAGGGGAGGGGGTATAGGGAGGTGTGAGAGGAGGAGGAGGCATGAAGAGTGTTAGGGGAGGGGGTATAGGAGGTGTGAGAAGAGGAGGAGGCATTAAGAGTGTTAGGGAGGGGGTATAGGGAGGTGTGAAGAAGAGGAGGAGGCATTAAGAGTGTTAGGGAGGGGGTATAGGGAGGTGTGAGAAGAGGAGGAGGCATTAAGAGTGTTAGGGAGGGGGTTATAGGGAGGTGTGAGAGGAGGAGGAGGCATGAAGAGTGTTAGTAGGGGAGGGGGTATAGGGAGGTGTGAGAGGAGGAGGAGGAGGCATTAAGAGTGTTAGGGAGGGGGGTATAGGGAGGTGTGAGAGGAGGAGGAGGCATGAAGAGTGTTAGTAGGGGAGGGGGTATAGGGAGGTGTGAGAGGAGGAGGAGGCATGAAGAGTGTTAGTAGGGGAGGGGGTATAGGGAGGTGTGAGAGGAGGAGGAGGCATGAAGAGTGTTAGTAGGGGAGGGGGTATAGGGAGGTGTGAGAAGAGGAGGAGGAGGCATGAAGAGTGTTAGTAGGGGAGGGGGTATAGGGGGTGTGAGAAGAGGAGGAGGAGGAGGCATGAAGAGTGTTAGTAGGGGAGGGGGTATAGGGAGGTGTGAGAAGAGGAGGAGGAGGAGGCATGAAGAGTGTTAGTAGGGGAGGGGGTATAGGGAGGTGTGAGAAGAGGAGGAGGAGGCATGAAGAGTGTTAGTAGGGGAGGGGGTATAGGGAGGTGTGAGAAGAGGAGGAGGAGGCATGAAGAGTGTTAGTAGGGGAGGGGGGTATAGGGAGGTGTGAGAAGAGGAGGAGGAGGCATGAAGAGTGTTAGTAGGGGAGGGGAGTATAGGGAGGTGTGAGAAGAGGAGGAGGAGGCATGAAGAGTGTTAGTAGGGGAGGAAATATAGGGAGGTGTGAGAGGAGAAGGAAGAGTACTCCTGTCATTATGAAGAGTACTCTTGTCAGTAGTCCTTCAGGCTATTCATTACTGTCCTTGTTTTACTCTACCTGAATTTCAAATGCTGTTGATCTCCATTTACATCAGATCATATCAAACTCACACATACCTCATTTATCTTTTGCCTGTGTGTGTGCGTGCTTGTCTGAGAAGTTGTCTGTAGAGGAGCAAATAGGGTGTTCGAGTCCGTAAAGGAAATGTCCTCAGACAGAGGAAGTGAGTTATGAATAAGAGGAAGTGCCCTGGAGCGGCTGGTGATTTGTGTTTCCTCTGGAGAGGAGGAGAAGAAAGGACAGGAAAGGAGGAGAAAGGAGAAGAAAGGAGAGGAAGAGAGAAGAAAGGAGAGGAGATGAAGAGAAGAGGAGAGAAGAAAGGAGAGGAGAGGAGAAAGGAGAGGAGAGAAGAAAGGAGAGGAGAGGAGAGGAGAGAAGAGAGAAGAAAGGAGAGGAGGAGAGAAGAAAGGAAAGGAGAGAAGAAAGGAGAGGAGAGGTAGAGGAGAGAAGAAAGGATATTAGAGGTGGATGAGAGGAGGAGAGAGGAGGAGAGAAGAAAGGAGAGGAGGGGTGGAGGAGAGAGGAGGAGAGAAAAAAGGAGAGGAGAGGAGAAGAAAGGAGAGGAGGAGAGACGAAATGAGAGCAGAGGAGAAAGGAGAGGAGAGAGGAGATGTGGAGAGAGGAGAGGTGGAGGAGAGGTAAGGAGAGGCAGAGGAGAGTAAGGAGGAGTGGGAGGAAGAGAAGGGAAGAGGGAGGAGAGGAAGGAGGAGTGGGAGGAAGAGAAGGGAAGAGGGAGGAGAGGAAGGAGGAATGATAGAAGAGGGAGAATACGTGGTGGATGTGATTTTAACAAGGCTCTAATCATGTTTGCTGTGGAATTTCACTCGTTTGTGTGTGTGTGAAACACACACAGAGACTCAACACACACACACACACACACCGTGTCCTTCTGTTGCTCTTACTGTTTGTTTACATATCTATGTCTATTTTCCTCTCTATTTAATTCCTCCCCTCTCCAACTGCTGTCCTTCTTGTCACACCGTAAGGCCACTTCTTTATATGTACCCTACTTTTACATAAACACACCCACACTCAATCTAGATGGGGATTCATTGGCCTTTGCTTTCATTCTTATACAGAGCTGTGAATTAAACCTCACTCCAATCAACAGTTGAACAATGCAGGGTGGTTGGATCAGAGACTAGCACTCATGGTCACAGTCACGGTCGTATGTGTGTGTGTGTGTGTGTGTGTGTGTGTGTGTGTGTGTGTGTGTGTGTGTGTGTGTGTGTGTGTGTGTGTGTGTGTGTGTGTGTGTGTGTGTGTGTGTGTGTGTGTGTGTGTCCCACTCCTGGCATGTCAAATACTCCCATAGACTGGTGGGAAAACGGCAGGCATGGAACATTCCTCCCACTGCAGTGTGTGTGTGTGTGTGTGTGTGTGTGTGTGTGTGTGTGTGTGTGTGTGTGTGTGTGTGTGTGTGTGTGTGTTTAGTTTCTGGGTCATATTCACTGTAGATACAATGGGTTTAATTTCAAGGAGGATATTCTACGTAGATACAGGGTGTTTCGTTTCTGGGTCTATCTTCTATGTTGTCTAACCTCCTTCTCCTGTCTCTCCTTTAGGACCCAGAGGCATTCTGTCAGTCATAGCCAGACCAGATGATTCCAAACGAGACACAGGTGACAATAGATACCTCACACACCTAACCTCACACACCTAACACACCTAACCTCACACAGCTACAATATACTGGTAGTAGAATGGTTGGTACATTAAGGCCTTTAGTTTGGACCAGCAGCACTATAGAAAGCGCAGAAAGCCCTGGAGCGGCTGGTGATTTGTGTTTCCTCTGGAGAGGAGGAGAAGAAAGGAGAAGAGGAGAAGAAAGGAGAGGAGGAGAAGAAAGGAGAAGAGAAGAAGAAAGGAGAGGAGGAGAAGAAAGGAGAGGAGGAGAAGAAAGGAGAGGAGGAGAAGAAAGGAGAAGAGAAGAAAGGAAAGGAGGAGAAGAAAGGAGAAGAGAAGAAAGGGGAAGAGGAGAAGAAAGGAGAAGAGAAGAAAGGAAAGGAGGAGAAGAAAGGAGAAGAGAAGAAAGGAAAGGAGGAGAAGAAAGGAGAAGAGAAGAAAGGGGAAGAGGAGAAGAAAGGAGAAGAGAAGAAAGGAAAGGAGGGGAAGAAAGGAGAAGAGAAGAAAGGAGAAGAGAAGAAAGGAGAGGAGGAGAAGAAAGTTCCTTTCGGTTTATTTTCAAAAGAAGTTGTTAACTTGGGCATGCAAAGTCTTTCACTGCTTTTAATCTGTTGAAAAGAAAGGAAAAGCCGTCACACTGGGAAGATGTCATATTATAAACTATTAAACTGTAAATGTAAATGTGTGTGTTTCTCCCCAGTCGCCCCTGGATCTGATAGACACAGGGAAAGGCCTGAAGGTCCAAACAGCCACACCACATCTGGTCAGCCTGAGGAGTGGGAGGCTGAGTGTGGCCATCACCCCACTGCCCCAGCTACTGGAGAAAGAGAGAGAGAAAGAGAAAGAGAAAGAGAAAGAGAAAGAGAAAGAGAAAGAGAGAGAGAGAATAATATGATACTCCGGGAGGAAATGAAGGAACACTAGAGCCAGGACAGGGAGACAGGCTGACTTCCTCAATCAGGGAACTCTAATCACACACACACAGTCATTTACTGTAAAATTACATAATTGCAGTACATTTATAGACCTCAGCTCCCAGTCATCGACAGGTGTCTCTGGTTCATCAATATTCGAGACAAAAAAGTATTTAGTCAGCCACCAATTGCGCAAGTTCTCCCACTTAAAAAGATGAGAGAGGCCTGTAATTTTCATCATCATTGCGGGTGTAGCGAAATGCTTTGTGTTCCTAAATATTCACTGACCTGTCTGTTTTAACACTGTGGCTGGCTGACTCTAATATTGACAAGATGTTTTTTGATATATGTCCTAGAGGCCAAGGTATTGTCTCAGAGAGTCGTAGAGAAAAACAGATATGAAGAGGGCAGGGCAGAGGGCAAGAGGTAGAAAGAATTAGAAAGTTAATGGTAAGGATGGAGAAGAAGGGACAGAGAGAGAGACACACACACACACACACACACACACACACACACACACACACACACACACACACACACACACACACGTGGGTTTAGAGAGAGAGTGTGAAATTGGAAACACACACACACGCAGCTAATAATCCCTATTGTGCTTGCAGTGTTTTTCCAATAACAGAGATTATAAACTGTTAGGCTCTAATTTTTCAGAGTAAATAACTCAAGGACACTAGAGAAGCTGAACCAGGTTTAATTCTCCCCAAAGGGTGGACACAGCTGTATTCAGATAAAGACATGTTCCCACCACTACCAGTATATACAGTGGGGCAAAAAAGTATTTAGTCAGCCACCAATTGTGCAAGTTCTCCCACTTAAAAAGATGAGAGAGGCCTGTAATGTTCATCATAGGTACACCTCAACTATGACAGCCAAAATTAGAACAAATAAATCCAGAAAATCACATTGTAGAATTTTTTATGAATTTATTTGCAAATTATGGTGGAAAATAAGTATTTGGTCAATAACAAATGTTTATCTCAATACTTTGTTATATACCCTTTCTTGGCAATGACAGAGGTCAAATGTTTTCTGTAAGTCTTCACAAGGTTTTCACACACTGTTGCTGGTATTTTGGCCCATTCCTCCATGCAGATCTCCTCTAGAGCAGTGATGTTTTGGGGCTGTTGCTGGGCAACACGGACTTTCAACTCCCTCCAAAGATTTTCTATGGGGTTGAGATCTGGAGACTGGCTAGGCCACTCCAGGACCTTGAAATGCTTCTTACGAAGCCACTCCTTCGTTGCCCGGGCGGTGTGTTTGGGATCATTGTCATGCTGAAAGACCCAGCAACGTTTCATCTTCAATGCCTTTGCTGATGGTAGGCTTTGTTACTTTGGTCCCAGCTCTCTGCAGGTCATTCACTAGGTCCCCCCGTGTGGTTCTGGGATTTTTGCTCACTGTTCTTGTGATCATTTTGACCCCACGGGGTGAGATCTTGCGTGGAGCCCCAGATCGAGGGAGATTATCAGTGGTCTTGTATGTCTTCCATTTCCTAATAATTGCTCCCACAGTTGATTTCTTCAAACCAAGCTGCTTACCGATTGCAGATTCAGTCTTCCCAGCCTGGTGCAGGTCTACAATTTTGTTTCTGGTGTCCTTTGACAGCTCTTTGGTCCTGGCCATAGTGGAGTTTGGAGTGTGACTGTTTGAGGTTGTGGACAGGTGTCTTTTATACTGATAACAAATTCAAACAGGTGCCATTAATACAGGTAACGAGTGGAGGACAGAGGAGCCTCTTAAAGAAGAAGTTACAGGTCTGTGAGAGCCAGAAATCTTGCTTGTTTGTAGGTGACCAAATACTTATTTTCCACCATAATTTGCAAATGTATTCATAAAAAATCCTACAATGTGATTTTCTCGATTTTTTCCCCCTCATTTTGTCTGTCATAGTTGAGGTGTACCTATGATGAAAATTACAGGCCTCTCTCATATTTTTAAGTGGGAGAACTTGCACAATTGGTGGCTGACTAAATACTTTTTTGCCCCACTGTATACTCTACTTTAGACACTCCTCCTTCTCTCCAAACCTTACATTTTATGGTTTGACAGGAAGAGGGTAATAGGGTAATGAACCATAATTTCTCCCTTCAGGGGATCTGTCCTGACCTCAACCCCTCCTTCACCTAATCCACAGATGTCCGTCCTCTTCCCCTATAGCAACCCTGTGACGTCCTCCCGTCCACCCAACACAGTCCACATCCACTCTGTCTTTCTACAGATAACCTTTAACCTCTGACATTTAAACCAGTCTTTTCCTTTGAATACTTTGTTTATGTGTATACCAATGATCAGAGTCTACCCAGAATCCAACAACACCATACAACTAAGTCATATCACAGGAGCAAAGCCTTCTGAAAAATATCAGGGTGGATGTTTTTCTCCTTTTTCTACCCCTCTCTTCTATCCAAGTCTCTCTCTCTCCATGGAACGATCTCAATTGCATTCTCCCACATCCTTTCTCCTCGTCTCCTTCTCAAAACCCATTGGAGGAGAAGGTCAGAGGGGCGGGACCTCTGGCTTTCTTATCCAGTGGGTTTTGAAAAGGAAATGAGGAGAGAGGACTGGAGGTGTATGCAACTGAGATTTTCTCATCACAGTTCTCTCCCTCATATTCTTCTGTCCCAGCGTCTCTCTCTCTCTCTCTCTCTCTCTCTCTCTCTCCCTAACTTCTCCTGCCACCCCCCTTTTCTTTCCCCCTCTTTACTAAAACTCTTCTTCTGTGTATCAGAGGCTGGATTTCAAATAGTATGGTTTTGATAAAAATAACCTCTATTTGAGTTTTTATTTTCTCCCAATGAGGCATAGCCACGTGAAGTAGGGGTGCTGAGGGTGCTGCAGCAAACCCTGAAAAATTAGAATAAAAAGATATTCATAAAAACATACTCTGCTTTGCCAGAAAAGGTAGTTGTATAATTAAGAACAGTATCTTGCAGGATTCCATAGTTGGAGTTGTAAGAGTTGTTGCCCTGTCATTTTCTCTGTGATGTCATTCTAATGGGATCCATAAAGAACACAACCCTGTCTCTTTCTCTGTGATGTCATTCTAATGGGATCCATAAAGAACACAACCCTGTCTCTTTCTCTGTGATGTCATTCTAATGGGATCCAGAAAGAACACAACCCTGTCTCTTTCTCTGTGATGTCATTCTAATGGGATTCAGAAAGAACACAACCCTGTCTCTTTCTCTGTGATGTCATTCTAATGGGATCCAGAAATAACACAACCCTGTCTCTTTCTCTGTGATGTAATTCTAATGGGATCCAGAAATAACACAACCCTGTCTCTTTCTCTGTGATGTCATTCTAATGGGATCCATAAAGAACACAACTCTGTCCCTTTCTCTGTGATGTCATTCTCATGGGACCCAGAAAGAACACAACCCTGTCTCTTTCTCTGTGATGTCATTCTAATGGGATCCAGAAAGAACACAACCCTGTCTCTTTCTCTGTGATGTCATTCTAATGGGATCCAGAAAGAACACAACCCTGTCTCTTTCTCTGTGATGTAATTCTAATGGGATCCATAAAGAACACAACCCTGTCTCTTTCTCTGTGATGTCATTCTAATGGGATCCAGAAAGAACACAACCCTGTCTCTTTCTCTGTGATGTCATTCTAATGGGATCCATAAAGAACACAACCCTGTCTCTTTCTCTGTGATGTCATTCTAATGGGATCTATAAAGAACACAACCCTGTCTCTTTCTCTGTGATGTCATTCTAATGGGATCCAGAAAGAACACAACCCTGTCTCTTTCTCTGTGATGTCATTCTAATGGGATTCAGAAAGAACACAACCCTGTCTCTTTCTCTGTGATGTCATTCTAATGGGATCCATAAAGAACACAACCCTGTCTCTTTCTCTGTGATGTCATTCTAATGGGATCCAGAAAGAACACAACTCTGTCCTCAAACATTTATATCAAAAGATGCAAAGTTATGTGCAAAGACACAAAACATCCACATCATATTAAATATTTGTCTTGATCAAATAACATGGAGAACAACCACTTTTTGTGCAGTATTAATTTACCATCCTTACAAACCACTTAATGTAAATTACTGTATTATACATAGGCTGGTCATCTAGGTTTGCATGGTGTATGCAACACCAGGGTTGTGGGTTTGATTCCCACAGGGGACCAATCTAATCAAATGGAAAATTAATTCATAAACCATTTCAGTTTTCACAAAGTATTTCAAGAAACTGGAAAACATATCAAGCAAGATTTTTTTATATTCCACAAGTATTATTAGATTAACTGTTTTGTACAGATAATTATCAGACTCAAGTTACAAATGATGGTAAACACTCAAATGCATTTAGTTAAAACATTTCCACAAAAGTAGTGCACTGGGCCTTTACTAGTCCTGTATTAGCGGACTGATATACTCTTCAGCGCGGGCAATTATTTTGTTGCAGCACCCCCAAACTACTTCCCGCAGCTATGCTCTGATGTGTTGTTCTATGGGTCTGAGAGAGGCTACAGTAACATTCCCGTCAAGGTGTTTTCAGAGGGTAGAAGTAGGCATACGAAGAAAAAAAAGCATTGGGGGGTGGAAACTAAATACCTCTGGTTTTTAAACCGCTGTAATTCTACCAACAAAGAGAAGGGGTCCGAGACTGTTTTAGCTGAACTGAAATGCGTTTTTAATCAAATACATTCGTTTTGGATTTTAAACCCGCGTGTTTTTTTTTTCATGCAGTGAGTAAACTTTCTGAGGGGCGGGTTTACTTTTTACCCCAGTCTGTCTATTCGCGTCAAGCAGGCGTCACCACCCCATTTTTGGGGAGTTGGTGCGCTCCTTACCTCAAACTCAACTGGATGGAAATCCGTGGACACCAAAAGTCCCGAGTTATTTCTGGAGCTTTGTACTGGGTTGAAGGAGGATAAGAAAGCGGGGGGGTTACTTTTCACCAATGTCATGATAATTGTTGTACATAGAGAAATAAGGAAAAATCCTGCTGTTATTTCCGCTGGATGGAACTCCGTAAAAAGGTTAGTAAAAGTAGCCTTCTCTCAAAACTTCACTGGCTTGGAGGAATCTCAAGCGGCGCCAACATGTATGCGCAAGCGTGCATGTGGAACTTGCACATTTGTGGTCTCATGTCCTACAATAGTGTTTTGTGCAACATTTCCTACGTTTGGTTTTGTAGCCTTCAACATTTCCTACGTTTGGTTTTGTAGCCTTTTGTGACTTGTGGGGAAATGATACAGGTATTTGTTTGTCTGCTGATTTGATTTAATGGTAGTAAATTGGCAAGGGTAGGCTACTTGACCATTTGCGTCACTCTTGCTCTGTTGCAACCATCAATTCTATAATTGCTACAGATAAGAACCGATCTTGCTTTAGCCCCATACCCTACCTTTTAGGCGAAATTGACTTACGACCAAAGTTAAAGTCTATCTTGACGTCAACGTTGTAAGCAGCACCCACACATCACCTCAGCCAAGTCCCATAGACAAGACGTAGCATAGTAAACGTACATCCGGGATGCTGAAACTAGTATGATATGGTTACATAAGACAGAAGGTTATTTAAAGGGACATTTAAAAAAATCATTAAATGTTATGTTAATCATCTCCAGTACCACCCCAACATTAACGTATGTAAAAATGGCAGGTTGCTATGTTTTGTAGTAAAAAAAGTAGAGGAAGCTACGTTTTACCAATGACATTGGTTAAAATCACAATGCACACTTATCAGGAGGTGTTGCCTCCTAATTGTCTATTTATTGGTGGATGTCATTGGAAACATTTTTCTTTTTTAATACAACACAAACTTGCCATTTTCCAATTTAATACAAATAAAAAAACGTAAATATCACATTTCCATAAGTATTCAGACCCTTTACTCTCTACTTTGTTGATGCACCTTTGGCAGCGATTACATCCTCGAGTCTTCTTGGGTATGACACTACAAGCTTGGCACACCTGTATTTGGGGAGTTTATTCCATTTTTCCCTGTAGCTCCTCTCAAGCTCTGCCAGGTTGAATGGGGAGCGTCGATGCACAGCTATTTTCAGGTCTCAAGTGATGTTCGATCGGGTTTAAGTCCGGACTCTGGCTGGGGCATTCAGATACTTGTCATGAAGCCGCTCCTGCTTGGTCTTAGCTGTGTGATTAGGGTCGTTGTCCTTTTGGAAGGTGAACCTTGACCCCAGTCTGAGGTCCTGAGAGCTCTGGAGCAGGTTTTCATCAAGGATATCTGATACATAGTTTCTGGTGACATTTTGTGATGTTTTTGTTCGTTAAGTTTTTTCCCCCGGCTGTTCAGACACACATTTTTTTCACGGAGGCACACCAAAGTTGGTAGCTGAAGTCTACGCCCATTTGTCAGTGATTCGTCAACAGTAGGAACTCTTATTTTAATAACATATGGGGGTGAAATGGTGTTTCACATGTCACCATTAATATCCACACTATGAGGAGAGATAATATCCACACTATGAGGAGAGATAATATCCACACTATGAGGAGAGTTAATATCCACACTATGAGGAGAGTTAATATCCACACTATGAGGAGAGTTAATATCCACACTATGAGGAGAGTTAATATCCACACTATGAGGAGAGTTAATATCCACACTAAAGGGAGTTAATATCCACACTAAAGGGAGTTAATATCCACATTGAGGAGAGTTAATATCCACACTGAGGAGAGTTAATATCCACACTACGAGGAGAGTTAATATCCACACTACGAGGAGAGTTAATATCCACACTATGAGGAGAGTTAATATCCACACTATGAGGAGAGTTAATATCCACACTATGAGGAGAGTTAATATCCACACTAAAGGGAGTTAATATCCACACTAAAGGGAGTCAATATCCACACTACGAGGAGAGTCAATATCCACACTACGAGGAGAGTCAATATCCACACTACGAGGAGAGTCAATATCCACACTACGAGGAGAGTCAATATCCACACTACGAGGAGAGTCAATATCCACACTACGAGGAGAGTCAATATCCACACTACGAGGAGAGTCAATATCCACACTACGAGGAGAGTCAATATCCACACTACGAGGAGAGTCAATATCCACACTACGAGGAGAGTCAATATCCACACTACGAGGAGAGTCAATATCCACACTACGAGGAGAGTCAATATCCACACTACGAGGAGAGTTAATATCCACACTACGAGGAGAGTTAATATAAAGTCCCTCGTAATTCACCTGCACATTCATTTCTTTGTTCTGTTTCCATACAATCCATTATGTACAATTACACTAAATATTATTTGAATAATGCAAGTTTTTAAATCCCTGCTGTCTTTAAAATGACATTCAGGAGCTAAAGGTTTTCAATAGTTGTTTTTAATTAATACAAAAATATATATATTGGAATGGTATATAAATATAATATGGGGGAACTGGCCCCCAGGTGCCAGTTTCCCTGAGTAGGGGATGGAGCGAGTTGCCCCCAACACACTCATCCAACATATTACTACTTTACTCTAAAATGATCTACATTTTTCTCTCTAAACAAGTGGATTATTTAAGATAGAAAATATATATATATATAAAATCTGGCAACATCTTGTGATTTTAACGTGAGTTACAGGGAGGAGGGGGCTAGTTACCCCCTAGGACCCTAACGGTGCTCCTATGAACAGTCTAATAATGAATTTAACCTTAAAATGCTTTTGGGGAAACCGGGCTTAGTTCAGTTCACAGAGAGACAACGTGATTTCACATGATAAGACATAACTGCCTGCGGTCATAGAAGGTAGAACTGAAGTAAGCCAAAGGAAGTCTGTCTGTCTTTCACCGGCTTTAGCTCTGCTCTGGGACTCTGTTATTTATTCAGACAGGGGCTTTGATTTAAGATGGCAAGATTAGCCACATTACTTTATTTGTTTTATAAAAGAGAGAGAGGACATTTAATCGAAAGCAGCAGCATTTGTCAGCTGACATGGCAATGTTACTCACGGATACTTAACGTAAAATCATTTCCCTCCTTCCTTCCCATCCTACCTTAGTCTATAGTAGACGTATTCATTTAAAGGTGTCCGCGTGCCTCCCATCCTACCTTAGTCTATAGTAGACGTATTCATTTAAAGGTGTCCGCGTGCCTCCCATCCTACCTTAGTCTATAGTAGACGTATTCATTTAAAGGTGTCCGCGTGCCTCCCATCCTACCTTAGTCTATAGTAGACGTATTCATTTAAAGGTGTCCGCGTGCCTCCCATCCTACCTTAGTCTATAGTAGACGTATTCATTTAAAGGTGTCCGCGTGCCTCCCATCCTACCTTAGTCTATAGTAGACGTATTCATTTAAAGGTGTCCGCGTGCCTCCCATTCTACCTTAGTCTATAGTAGACGTATTCATTTAAAGGTGTCCGCGTGCCTCCCATCCTACCTTAGTCTATAGTAGACGTATTCATTTAAAGGTGTCCGCGTGCCTCCCATCCTACCTTAGTCTATAGTAGACGTATTCATTTAAAGGTGTCCGCGTGCCTCCCATTCTACCTTAGTCTATAGTAGACGTATTCATTTAAAGGTGTCCGCGTGCCTCCCATTCTACCTTAGTCTATAGTAGACGTATTCATTTAAAGGTGTCCACGTGCTTCCCATCCAAAATTGTTCAGAAGTTTTGGTACATATTTTATGACAACGTTTTGTGACATTTCTGTTAGTTTTGGACTTGTTTTCTTCCCCCGGCTGTTCGGGCGCACACATTTTTTCAGCAAGCCAAAGTTGGTAGCTGAAGTCTGTCCCTTTGTCAGTGATTGGTCAACAGTAGGGATTATTCAATAAAGCGAGAGATTACTTGTTTTCATGTAAATTCTTTCATTGAGAAATACTGCACCAAAAATCTTAGTCAAATTGCACCAATAAGATCTCCTCAGCAAACATGTCAAAATTAATGACAGATCTCTTGAGTTATGGAAGATATTAATTCTGACTATTTTGAAGAAGTGTATACTGGCTATGGCATCTCAAAATGGACAAACAGTACTATTGCCTCCTCCCCCCTATTTTTTTTCAAGCGAAGGTCTCTTTGGCAAATCACAGGAGTAGAATGTAGTAGCTGAACAGAGGCTATCGATTTAGATCAGCCAGAATAAACTGGGACCAGACTTCTTCTTCACTGACATCTGTATGATCAAAGTGTGTGCGGTTATCGTTGTAGCTGGGGGATAGCTGTAAAAAACGAAATGTCCTGTAGCCCAGATTGTGTGTTTGTGTTGTCTAGGGGGAGGGAGGAAATTAGAAAGTAGTTTAAACAAATAATGGCAGCAGTTGTATAACAGTGGCAGACTGTTGAAAGTCAGGGAATTAGAGTTTAAGAAAAGGCTGCTGTTACACACAGTGAAATAATGAACCGTTCCGTATTTTATCTAACGGGTAGCATCCCTAAGTCTAAATATTCCTGTTACATTGCACAACCTTCAATGTTATGTCATAATTACGTTAAATTCTGGCAAATTAGTTCGCAACGAGCCAGGCGGCCCAAACTGTTTGCATATACCCTGACTCTGCGTGCAATGAACGCAAGAGAAGTGACACAATTTCACCTGGTTAATATTGCCTGCTAACCTGGATTTCTTTTAGCCATATATGCAGGTTTAAAAATATATACTTCTGTGTATTAATTTTAAGAAAGGCATTGATGTTTATGGTTAGGTACACATTGGAGCAACGATACACACCGCATCGATTATACGCAACGCAGGACACGCTAGATAAACTAGTAATATCATCAACCATGTGTAGTTATAACTAGTGATTATGATTAAGTTTAATGCTCGCTAGCAACTTATCTTGGCTTCTTACTGCATTCGCGAAACAGGCGGGCTCCTCGTGAGGCAGGTGGTTAGAGCGTTGGACTAGTTAACCGTAAGGTTGCAAGATAGAATCCCTGAGCTGACAAGGTAAAAATCTGTCGTTCTGCCCCTGAACAAGGCAGTTAACCCACCGTTCCTAGGCCGTCATTGAAAATAAGAATGTGTTCTTAACTGACAAAATGACCGATTTCCGATTGTTATGAAAACTTGAAATCTGCCCTAAATAATCGGCCATTCCGATGAATCGGTCGACTTCTAGTCTCTGGTATCAGTAACAGACAGCTGGATGGAACAGTTTGGTCCTCTAGTCTCTGGTATCAGTAACAGACAGCTGGATGGAACAGTTTGGTCCTCTAGTCTCTGGTATCAGTAACAGACAGCTGGATGGAACAGTTTGGTCCTCTAGTCTCTGGTATCAGTAACAGACAGCTGGATGGAACAGTTTGGTCCTCTAGTCTCTGGTATCAGTAACAGACAGCTGGATGGAACAGTTTGGTCCTCTAGTCTCTGGTATCAGTAACAGACAGCTGGATGGAACAGTTTAGTCCTCTAGTCTCTGGTATCAGTAACAGACAGCTGGATGGAACAGTTTGGTCCTCTAGTCTCTGGTATCAGTAACAGACAGCTGGATGGAACAGTTTAGTCCTCTAGTCTCTGGTATCAGTAACAGACAGCTGGATGGAACAGTTTGGTCCTCTAGTCTCTGGTATCAGTAACAGACAGCTGGATGGAACAGTTTGGTCCTCTAGTCTCTGGTATCAGTAACAGACAGCTGGATGGAACAGTTTGGTCCTCTAGTCTCTGGTATCAGTAACAGACAGCTGGATGGAACAGTTTGGTCCTCTAGTCTCTGGTATCAGTAACAGACAGCTGGATGGAACAGTTTGGTCCTCTAGTCTCTGGTATCAGTAACAGACAGCTGGATGGAACAGTTTGGTCCTCTAGTCTCTGGTATCAGTAACAGACAGCTGGATGGAACAGTTTGGTCCTCTAGTCTCTGGTATCAGTAACAGACAGCTGGATGGAACAGTTTGGTCGTTGTTTTTCTCCAGAGTTGAGTCGTTTGCCAGGGATCCCTAACCTGCAACCTCAATGCTATAAACATCAGACTAGTTTAATACAGATTAGACCTCAATGCTATAAGAATCAGACTAGTTTAATCCTGACTGACCAGTGCAGCAGATGAACAGACCTGACTGTGTGGTTGACTGAGCAGTGCAGCAGATGAACAGACCTGACTGTGTGGTTGACTGAGCAGTGCAGCAGATGAACAGACCTGACTGTGTGGTTGACTGACCAGTGCAGCAGATGAACAGACCTGACTGTGTGGTTGACTGACCAGTGCAGCAGATGAACAGGCCTGACTGTGTGGTTGACTGAGCAGTGCAGCAGATGAACAGGCCTGACTGTGTGGTTGACTGAGCAGTGCAGCAGATGAACAGGCCTGACTGTGTGGTTGACTGAGCAGTGCAGCAGATGAACAGGCCTGACTGTGTGGTTGACTGAGCAGTGCAGCAGATGAACAGGCCTGACTGTGTGGTTGACTGAGCAGTGCAGCAGATGAACAGACCTGACTGTGTGGTTGACTGACCAGTGCAGCAGATGAACAGACCTGACTGTGTGGTTGACTGACCAGTGCAGCAGATGAACAGACCTGACTGTGTGGTTGACTGACCAGTGCAGCAGATGAACAGACCTGACTGCGTGGTTGACTGACCAGTGCAGCAGATGAACAGACCTGACTGTGTGGTTGACTGAGCAGTGCAGCAGATGAACAGGCCTGACTGTGTGGTTGACTGAGCAGTGCAGCAGATGAACAGACCTGACTGTGTGGTTAACTGACCAGTGCAGCAGATGAACAGACCTGACTGTGTGTTTTCTCTCCAGGTTACGCTCTGAGTCTGTGTAAATCCTGCTTCTTGCGCTTCAACCATCCAGAGGAGGCCAGCCATATGAACAGCATGCTGCCTCTGAAGACCCCTGTCTCACCCCTGGGCTACAGCACAGGTAACATACACGCCCCTACCCTCTTTCACCTCTGACCTCCCCTTGACCCCAATCCTCGCTTCTACTTTGTTCACTCCCCGCCCTCCCCCATAGGTCCCATCAGCCCATAGTCCCTCAAATGTCATATGACTTCCTCTCTTCCACTGTGTGTGAGGATACAGTTACAGGTGGAACCCATCCTGACAGTTGTGTGTGATTGAGACGTGTTCATGCGTGACGAAGGCATTCTTGCGTCCCTAATATATGCGATATCTTCATAGAGGGGTCTCTGAAGAGCCGCAGGGTTAGAAACACAGAAGGGATGCTTCATTGTAGGGTGTAAAACTGTCTGTTACCCCCCACAAACCTAAAACACACTTCTCTAGAACAAGGCTGGTGGAATGTTCTTCAGAACTGGCGATCGCTGTCGTCATGGTGAAGCAGCTGTAACCATGGTGATTGATCAATCAATCAAATGTATTTATAAAGCCCTTCTTCCATCAGCTGATGTCACAAAGTGCTGTACAGAAACCCAGCCTAAAACCCCAAACAGCAAGCAATGCAGATGTAGAAGCACGGTGGCTAGGAAAAACTCCCTAGAAAGGCCAGAACCTAGGAAGAAACCTAGAGAGGAACCAGGCTATGAGGGGTGGCCTGTTCTCTTCTGGCTGTGCCAGGTGGAGATTATAACAGATCATGACCAAGATGTTCAAATGTTTATAGATGACCAGCAGGGTCAAATAATAATAATCACAGTAGTTGTCGAGGGTGCAGAAGGTCAGCACCTCGGGAGTAAATGGCTTTTCATAGCCGATCATTCATAGTATCTCTACCGCCCCTGCAGTCTCTAGAGAGTTGAAAACAGCAGGTCTGGGACAGGTAGCACGTCTGGTGAACAGGTCAGGGTTGCATAGCCGCAGGCAGAACAGTTGAAACTGGAGCAGCAGCACGGCCAGGTGGACTGGGGACAGCAAGGAGACTGGGGGATACCGGTCAATGTGGAGCCTATATACAGGGGGTACCGGTCAATGTGGAGCCTATATACAGGGGGTACCGGTCAATGTGGAGCCTATATACAGGGGGTACCGGTCAATGTGGAGGCTATATACAGGGGGGTACCGGTCAATGTGGAGGCTATATACAGGGGGGTACCGGTCAATGTGGAGGCTATATACAGGGGGTACCGGTCAATGTGGAGCCTATATACAGGGGGTACCGGTCAATGTGGAGGCTATATACAGGGGGTACCGGTCAATGTGGAGCCTATATACAGGGGGTACCGGTCAATGTGGAGGCTATATACAGGGGGTACCGGTCAATGTGGAGGCTATATACAGGGGGGTACCGGTCAATGTGGAGGCTATATACAGGGGGGTACCGGTCAATGTGGAGGCTATATACAGGGGGTACCGGTCAATGTGGAGGCTATATACAGGGGGTACCGGTCAATGTGGAGGCTATATACAGGGGGTACCGGTCAATGTGGAGGCTATATACAGGGGGTACCTGTCAATGTGGAGGCTATATACAGGGGGGTACCGGTCAATGTGGAGGCTATATACAGGGGGGTGCCGGTCAATGTGGAGGCTATATACAGGGGGGTACCGGTCAATGTGGAGGCTATATACAGGGGGGTACCGGTCAATGTGGAGGCTATATACAGGGGGTACCGGTCAATGGGAGGCTATATACAGGGGGTACTGGTCAATGTGGAGGCTATATACAGTGGGTACCGGTCAATGTGGAGGCTATATACAGGGGGGTACCGGTCAATGTGGAGGCTATATACAGGGGGTACCGGTCAATGTGGAGGCTATATACAGGGGGTTATATACAGGGGGTACCGGTCAATGTGGAGGCTATATACAGGGGGTACTGGTCAATGTGGAGGCTATATACAGTGGGGTACCGGTCAATGTGGAGGCTATATACAGGGGGTACCGGTCAATGTGGAGGCTATATACAGGGGGGTTATATACAGGGGGTACCGGTCAATGTGGAGGCTATATACAGGGGGTACTGGTCAATGTGGAGGCTATATACAGTGGGGTACCGGTCAATGTGGAGGCTATATACAGGGGGTACCGGTCAATGTGGAGGCTATATACAGGGGGGTACCGGTCAATGTGGAGGCTATATACAGGGGGGTACCGGTCAATGTGGAGGCTATATACAGTGGGGTACCGGTCAATGTGGAGGCTATATACAGGGGGTACTGGTCAATGTGGAGGCTATATACAGTGGGGTACCGGTCAATGTGGAGGCTATATACAGGGGGTACCGGTCAATGTGGAGGCTATATACAGGGGGGGGGTACCGGTCAATGTGGAGGCTATATACAGTGGGGTACCGGTCAATGTGGAGGCTATATACAGTGGGGTACCGGTCAATGTGGAGGCTATATACAGGGGGTACCGGTCAACTTGGAGGCTATATACAGGGGGTACCGGTCAATGTAGGTCTTCGATTTTATTTCCAATGATTTGCAGGTTAGCTAGTAGGACGGAAGGCAGTGGGGTTTTTTCGATTGCCTACGAATTCTCAGAAGGCAGCCCGACTTCCGTCCTCTTTTCCTCCATCTTCACGCAAATGATGGGGATTTGGGTCTGTTCCCGGGAAAGACGTTTGGGCTCGTCGGACTCGTTAAAGGGAAAATAATCTTCTGCCAGTGACACATCCACATCATTACTGGAATGGTGCAGGATAGCCAGCTAGCACATAAAATTCTGAGAACCATATGTTTCTTAGGTGTGATTTTCAGTACTTCAGCATAATGCTTTCTGCTTGTTTCCTCATGGTTCTATTTAAAGTCATGGAAAGACAACTTTCCATAAAAACAGAAGAAAACAACATTAGTAACATTCCAAAAATGCTCTAATAATGTTATTTAAAAACATATACATTTTGTTCTCAGCGACAACAATTGTCCTCTATCTTGTTTAGTGTGTTCAGGTGTTCACTGATTGGCCACACCGGATCTTAATGAGTGTTTACTTTGAAATGGGGTTTCGTTTGAATAGACTAAAATGAACAGCTACGTATGAGTTTAAAAAACAACATGTCATGCTAGTTCCATCCTGGTGGCACACAGTGGACTAATTCCATGGATAGAGAACAGAAGAGCATCGGTTCGAATCTCACTGTCGCCGTGTCACAATAAATAAAGAAATGTGTTATTATGATTAACACCTATGCATATTAATTAATTTGTCATTTTAATTTGGCCCGTCTGCCTGGAATTCAGAACAGTTAACCAGCTAGCAGTGTTATTATGATTAACAACTATGCAAATTAATTCCCATTTGGCCTGTCTGTGCCTGGAATTCAGAACAGTTAACCAGCTAGCAGTGTTATTATGATTAACAACTATGCAAATTAATTCCCATTTGGCCTGTCTGTGCCTGGAATTCAGAACAGTTAACCAGCTAGCAGTGTTATTATGATTAACAACTATGCAAATTAATTCCCATTTGGCCTGTCTGTGCCTGGAATTGAAAACAGTTAACCAGCTAGCAGTGTTATTATGATTAACAACTATGCAAATTAATTCCCATTTGGCCTGTCTGTGCCTGGAATTGAAAACAGTTAACCAGCTAGCAGTGTTATTATGATTAACAACTATGCAAATTAATTCCCATTTGGCCTGTCTGTGCCTGGAATTCAGAACAGTTAACCAGCTGGCAGTGTTATTATGATTAACAACTATGCAAATTAATTCCCATTTGGCCTGTCTGTGCCTGGAATTGAAAACAGTTAACCAGCTAGCAGTGTTATTAAAGGTAGTATTGAAACATTCAGTAAACGTTTTAAGAAAGTTATTAAAAAACCTGCAATCAACCGTAGAATTTACATTCTCAGAACGTTAATAAAACCTCCCAGGAAAACTTTCAGGCAACCCTAGTAAAACATTCTCAGAACCTCCCTGCAACATCCCTCGTTCTAATATTTATTTATATATTTCTTAATTCCGTTCTTTTACTTTTGGATGTGTGTATTGTTGTGTATTGTTAGATATTACTGCACTGTTAGAGCTAGAAACACAAGCATTTAGTTAGATACTACTGCACTGTTAGAGCTAGAAACACAAGCATTTAGTTAGATACTACTGCACTGTTAGAGCTAGAAACACAAGCATTTAGTTAGATACTACTGCACTGTTAGAGCTAGAAACACAAGCATTTAGTTAGATATTACTGCACTGTTAGAGCTAGAAACACAAGCATTTAGTTAGATATTACTGCACTGTTAGAGCTAGAAACACAAGCATTTAGTTAGATATTACTGCACTGTTAGAGCTAGAAACACAAGCATTTAGTTAGATACTACTGCACTGTTAGAGCTAGAAACACAAGCATTTAGTTAGATACTACTGCACTGTTAGAGCTAGAAACACAAGCATTTAGTTAGATACTACTGCACTGTTAGAGCTAGAAACACAAGCATTTAGTTAGATACTACTGCACTGTTAGAGCTAGAAACACAAGCATTTCACTACACCGGCAATAACATCTGCTAAATATGTGTTTGTGACCAATACAATTTGATTTGTATGTTCCCAGAACGGGCGATTAGTTTCAATTCCCTTCCCAGAACGTTTATTAAAAAAAACTAAAAACATTTTGTTTTATCGATCAGGAAACTTTTGACTTCATTCCCAGTACCAATGAGCAACCATAAACGTTAATGTTCATTCCCAAAACTTCCAAGGAACTGCATGCTAACTGGGTAGATACACACATGCCCGTCTACGTTTAGTGGTTCTATGTGTGTCTTGGAAGTCACGATGGTATGGATAGAACTGTCCCGTTACTCAGAGGAACATTTCTTCCCTTACCTATCGTTGATGAGTAAAATGACTGTTTTCTCTCCATTGCTTTGACCTATAGAGTGTTTTCAGATCAGCGATGATGGAGGGGAAATTGAACTGTCAGGGGAATTGAACTGTCAGGGGAATTGAACTGTCAGGGGAATTGAACTGTCAGGGGAATTGAACTGTCAGGGGAATTGAACTGTCAGGGGAATTGAACTGTCAGGGGAATTGAACTGTCAGGGGAATTGAACTGTCTGGGGAATTGAACTGTCAGGGGAATTGAGGAAATTCCTGACCACTTTTACAGTATTTATATTTCCCCAAATTCCAAAGTAAGGAAGTCAATTGCTCTGCTACTTTTAGAAACCTGAACTACCATGTGTGTATTAGTTTTGGATCTGAGAATAGGTGTGTGTGTGTTGGCTGTCAGGCCCTCTGTGTTATGGGCCATTTGTATAGCAGCTCTCTGCATTTTGGGTTATGGGTGTTCTGCCAAGCCCAGCTAGGAATCGACTTAGCTGCACGTACATCCACCATGCAACTTTCACCCTCACTCCTAATGGGGCGGCACACACTGGCCCACGTATACACAGAGCTATTAATACCTCTCTCCTTCCTCAGTCCAATAGGCTTCAACAGACTAAACAGACAACCAATGGACAGGGAATGGAAATGTTTTCTTCACTATTCACTTAACGGTGAAGATGGACACTTTAAAATAACATGTCTTATGTATCAACTCTTCTCTCTCGCTCTCTCTCGCCTCACTCTCTCTCGCTCTCTCTCGCCTCACTCTCTCTCGCTCTCTCTCGCCTCACTCTCTCTCGCTCTCTCTCGCTCTCTCTCCCCCCAGACTATCTGAAGTTTAGTAGTGACTACAGACATGGGGAGGTAGGAGGGGCCAGCAGCGCCAGAGGGATGCGTTCAGCCTCAGAGCTCCGTGATTTGATGGACACCTTACAACGCAAGAAGATGGCCCTGGAGACAAGCCTGAGAGCCAATGGGGACGCTAGCCCCTCCTACATCAGTATGACACAGGTATGACCGTTTGGGGTTTCATGCATTGTGAGTTGGGGTGTTTATTACTAAGTCAATACATTACAATATAATTTGGTCCAAGAGACTTCTTAACATCTTCTACCCCCAAGCCATAAGACTCCTGAACATCTTCTACCCCCAAGCCATAAGACTCCTGAACATCTTCTACCCCCAAGCCATGAGACTCCTGAACATCTTCTACCCCCAAGCCATAAGACTCCTGAACATCTTCTACCCCCAAGCCATAAGACTCCTGAACATCTTCTACCCCCAAGCCATAAGACTCCTGAACATCTTCTACCCCCAAGCCATAAGACTCCTGAACATCTTCTACCCCCAACCCCTAAGACTCCTGAACATCTAATCAAATGGCTACTCAGACTATTTGCATTGACCCCCTCCCCCTTTACGCTGCTGCTACTCTCTGTTTATTATCTATGCAAAGTCACTTTAACTCTACCAACATGTGCATATTACCTCAATTACCTCGACTAACTGGTGCCCCCGCACATTGACTCTGTACCGGTACCCCCTGTATATAGTCTCCACATTGACTCTGTACCGGTACCCCCTGTATATAGTCTCCACATTGACTCTGTACCGGTACCCCCTGTATATAGTCTCCACATTGACTCTGTACCGGTACCCCCTGTATATAGTCTCCACATTGACTCTGTACCGGTACCCCCTGTATATAGCCTCCACATTGACTCTGTACCGGTACCCCCTGTATATAGCCTCCACATTGACTCTGTACCGGTACCCCCTGTATATAGTCTCCACATTGACTCTGTACCGGTACCCCCTGTATATAGTCTCCACATTGACTCTGTACCGGTACCCCCTGTATATAGTCTCCACATTGACTCTGTACCGGTACCCCCTGTATATAGCCTCCACATTGACTCTGTACCGGTACCCCCTGTATATAGCCTCCACATTGACTCTGTACCGGTACCCCCTGTATATAGCCTCCACATTGACTCTGTACCGGTACCCCCTGTATATAGCCTACTGCTCTTTAATTATTTGGTACTTTTATTTTGTATTTTTTACTTACCTATTTTTTTTTACCTATTATTTTGACCGAATACAACAGGTATTACAGTGAAATGCTGACTTACAGGCTCTAACCAATAGTGCGGTTGAATCATGACGTTGGTGATCTTCAAGTCGAAGCTCTAGAAAGAGGCCCAAGTTCCCGACTCGGAATTCTGAGTTGGATGTCCATTCAAAACGTATTTTCCCAGTCAGAGCAACAACAAAAAATACCCTAGTTCCCAGTTGTCTTGAACTCACTGGAGTCGCAGTTCCTAGTTCCCAGTTGTCTTGAACTCACTGGAGTCGCAGTTCCTAGTTCCCAGTTGTCTTGAACTCACTGGAGTCGCAGTTCCTAGTTCCCAGTTGTCTTGAACTCACTGGAGTCGCAGTTCCTAGTTCCCAGTTGTCTTGACCTCACTGGAGTCGCAGTTCCCAGTTGTTTTGAAATGTGAAGAATGTTTATCCTTTTAAGCTTAGAGACCCTTAAACCCAGACTTGGACTACACATCCACTCCACTGAGTAGCAGGCTAGTGAATGCTTTGCAATGCTTGCAGTTAGCCACTGATTCCTTCCAAACCACTCATTGTTGAATCTGCGATTTCCAACTTGTTGTGTAATGTTTATGGCCGATGAGCACCGATTATTTTATATCAATAATTTCTCT
This sequence comes from Oncorhynchus nerka, assembly GCF_034236695.1. Lineage (NCBI taxonomy): Eukaryota > Metazoa > Chordata > Actinopteri > Salmoniformes > Salmonidae > Oncorhynchus > Oncorhynchus nerka. The sequence goes on along the minus strand of NC_088401.1, from coordinate 13,502,342 downwards.
TCATTGAAAAGGATTTGCCAGTAGATTGTCGACTTGATTCATGATGATGACTGATAGCTTGCTAGCTAAGATTTTGAAAGTATAACGTTGACCGTCCAATCAAAGCTACTGTAGATATGTGGTTTGACGTCATTTTATCTTTGGCCAATGACCTTGAACCTTCTTAGATGGGTACTTCAGTAACTCTATGGCAGCACCCAAGGGTCTTGAATTTTTTTAGTTCTCCCCGTAGATTTTGTGGCGTCATAGTGTCCCCGTGAGTGACAGAACATTGAGCCAATCACGGCGCAACTAGAAAACATTACCCACCCCTACGCTCTGTATTTTCCGCTGGCTGCCCCACCACCACAGAAAACACCTGCATTTTGGAGAGACCATGTTTGTATGCAGCTTTATTAACTCTTTTTTTTTTATGTTTGCAAACTGATATGTGACATGTATTAATACCAAAATAACAGGCAACAACAACCAAAATAATCTGCCTCACTTGCCCTGAATGGGTTGCCACTGCACCTAGGAAATTTGTGTGACCGGACCTTCTCAAATAGTAGTTGAGTACCCTGCTAGATGGACATTCCTAATGACTTTTATTCTACTCCTCTCCCTCCCAGTCTCCACCCACCACGTCTGTGACCTCACCCACCTCGATGTGGTCAGCCTATCAGGAACAGGCTAGGCGCTTCTACGGCTCTGATCGTCCTCCTCTCTCTGGCAAAGCTGCCGCTCCTCGCTCCCCCTCTTGGCGCTCTGACCCCCCTTCCTCCCGAACCTCCATGATCCGGAAACAATCATACCAATCACAGGACAGCCTGCTCATCTCCCCTGGCAATGGGCGACGCCCACTAAACCCAAACTCCTCCCCCCTGTTGTCGATGCGGAACTGTGGAGGTTCCTCTAACTCAGTGGCCGGTGGTGATAGCCTCTTCTCTCCTCCACCCTCATCCCTCTTTCCAACTAGTGGAGCAGCCAGCATGCCCTCCAGTCCCCGCCTGGGACTACGAAGCCACGGCAACCATGAGCCGGTGTCTAGCAACCGAACCAGGAAGTACTCTGCAGGGTCTATAGGCGGCATAATGGAAAGTCACAACTGCTCACTGCCCCGCCTCTGCCCCTCATCATCACCTCATTCCCATGACAACGGAGCCCTGGCCCTGTTTTCCCTCCCCCTAACCTCTAATCCTCTACGCAACTCCTCTCACAACAATAGCCAAAACCACACCACAAACAACAACTACAACCATAACCAAATGACTAACTTCACCTACAGCCAGGCCCAAAACATGAACCGGAACCAAGGAGAGGGGGTGGAATCCATCTCTCTCTCCATCCCTGAGTCTCCCACCCAGGCCCCTCCAGACGTGACCTCACCGTCCCTATCAGGGGGCTCTTCAAGCCCCGGTGTGGCCAAGATACTCAGCTTCACCTCCACCAGCTCCACCTCCAGCCTTCAGGAGCCAAAGAGGTCAGCCAGCCGAGGAGCCTCCCCTGGACTAGAGCTCTTTCTGGGGGAGAGGCAGAGAGAGCACAGGGGGGGAAGACTGGAGCCTGGGCTAGGATTAGAGGAACGAAGGCAGTCATTTGGAAAGGGAGGGGTGGGGCTGGGGGCGGGGTTGACCCCACCAGGGGGGTTCAGGGTGAGGAGTGGCAGTATCAGCTCCCTGAGTGGGAAGGAAGAACTGACTGACTACCACCATCGCCAGAGAGACGAGAGACTACGAGAACAGGAAGTGGAGAGACTGGTGAGTAGTGTGTGTGTGTGTCTGAAATGATCCAAATGAAATAGTAATTCAATTAGGAACAGGATGGGTGGAATCAGATGACTTCCCTCTCACCTCTCGACCTCTTGAAGACATTGTTCAGGAGGTGCACTGTTTGGGCGTACGCACACACACACACAGATGAATATGCACACACACACACACATGTTCCCTGAGGGAGGTTCAGTGCCAAGGCAGATACCTCTGGCTGCTAGCCTATGCTAAGATACGTAGCTATTCTCACTCCTTCACTTTGTTGGGTCTGGTTCAGAGGAAAGTACAGACGTCTGTGGGCTCTCCGTGGTGTGTGTGTGTGGTTTGTGAGTGTGTGTGTGTGTGTGGTTGGTTCCATAAGTCAGGCCATCTGGAGTTCCGCCCAGTTGGGTTGGTCCGGGTCATTTTGGAACCCATAACAGAAACGTCAGATGTGGGTTAGAACCAGATTGAATTAATGACTGGAAATATACCGCAGGTGGATTCTCTCTCTGTCTCTCTGTGTCTCTGTCTCTTTCTCTCTCTGTCTCTCTCTCTGTCTCTCTCTCTGTCTCTCTGTGTGTGCATTCAGAAATTATTCAGACCCCTTGACTTTTTCCACATTTTGTTACGTTACAGTCTTATTCTAAAATGGATTCAAGTTTTTTTCCCTCATCAATCTAAACACAATACTCCATAATGACAGTGAAAACAGGTTTTTAGAAATACATTATTTACATAAGTATTCAGACCCTTTGCTTTGAGACTTAAAATTGAGCTCCGGTAAATCCTGTTTCCATTGATCATCCTTGAGATGTTTCCACAACTTGATTGGAGTAAATTCAATTGATTGGACATGATTTGGAAACCTGTCTATGTAAGGTCCCACAGTTGACAGTGCATGTCAGTGCAAAAACCAAGCCATGAGGTTGAAGGAATTGTCTGTAGGTCTCTGAGACAGGATTGTGTCGAGGCAGAAATCTGGGGAAGGGTACCAAAATATGGCTGCAGCATTGACGGTCCCCAAGAACATAGTGGCCTCCAATATTTTTAAATGGAAGAAGTTTGGAACCACCGAGACTGTTCCTTGAGTTGGCCTTCCAACCACACTGAGCAATCGGGGGAGATGGGTGTTGGTCAGGGAGGTGAACAAGAACCCGATGGTCACTCTGACAGAGCTCCAGAGTTCCTCTGTGGAGATGGGAGAACCTTCCAGAAAGAAAACCATCTCTGCAGCACTCTACAAATCAGGCCTTTTATCCTCTTTGGGCTGCAATCCCGTTAACGGGATCGATATGACAACAGCCAGTGAAAGTGCAGGGCGCCAAATTCAAAACAACAGAAATCTCATAATTAAAATTCCTCAAACATATACATGTATCTTAGACCGTTTTATAAGGTAGTCTTGTTGTTAATCCCACCACAGTGTCTGATTTCAAATAGGCTTTACGGCGAAAGCACCACAAACGATTATGTTACGGTCACCACCAAACCACAATAAAAACAGCCATTTTCCCAGCCAAAGAGGAGTCACAAAAAGCACAAATAGAGATCAAATGAATCACTAACCTTTGATGATCTTCATCAGATGACACTCATAGGACTTCATGTTACACAATACATGTATGTTTTGCTTGATAAAGTTCATATTTATATAAAAAAAAATCGGAGTTTACATTGGCACGTTATATTCACTAGTTCCAAAAACATCCAGTGATGTTGCCATATCGATTCAACAGAAATACTCATCATAAATGTAGATGATAATGCAAGTTATACACATGGAATTATAGATATACCTGTCCTTTATGCAACCGTTGTGTCAGATTTCAAAAAAACTTTACGGAAAAAGCAATGCAATAATCTGAGACGGCGCTCAGAACAATCAAGTCAAATTAGCCGCCATGTTGTAGTCAACATAAACCATATATTACATGCTAAATATTCCCTTACCTTTGATCTTAATCAGAATGCACTCCCAGAAATCCCAGGTCCACAATAAATGCTTGATTTGTTCGATAATGTCTGTTATTTATGTCCAATTAGCTACTTTTGTTAGCGCGTTTGGTACACCTATCCAAACGCTGGAGCTGGTCGACCATTTTTTCAGACAAAATCTTGAAAAAGTTATATTACAGGTCGAAGAAACATTTCAAACTAAGTACAGAATCAATCATTAGGATGTTTTTATCATACATCTTCAATAAAGTTCCAACCGGAGAATTCCATTGTGACTTGAGGAGGAATGGAACGCAGGAAGATATCATGCGTGACCTGGAACTGGCTCTCTGCCAGTAGTCTGACTCATTTCCCTCTCATTCAGTCCCACAACACAGCAGAAGCCTCATTCAAAATTCTATAGACAGTTGACATCTAGTGGAATCTTCATTCATATCTCAAGGGGATTTCAATAGGGAATGGGTTGAATATATACCAACCTCAGATTTATCACTTCCTGTTTGGATTTGTTCTCAGGTTTTTGCCTGCCATATGAGCTCTGTTATACTCACAGACATCATTCAAACTGTTTTAGAAACTTCAGAGTGTTTTCCATCCAAATCTACTAATAATATATATGCATATTATTAGTATCTGGGACAGAGTAGCAGGCAGTTTATTATTATTACCTTATTCGTCCAAGCTACTCAATACTGCCCCCATGTCACCAAGAAGTTAAGAGTTGAAGTATAGCCAATTTGTCTGTATATTTTATCATTTCATGTAGGATATCATCAACACCGCAGGCCATTTTGGGTTGGAGGGTTTGTATTTTGTCCTGTAGTTCATTCAATGTAATTGGAGAATCCAGTGGGTTCTGGTAGTCTTTTAATATCTGATTCTAAGATTTGTAATTGCTCATGTACAGTTGAAGTCGGAAGTTTACATACACTTAGGTTGGAGTCATTAACTCTCCATTTTCAATCTCCACAAATTTCTTGTTAACAAACTATAGTTTCTTCAAGTCGGTTAGGACATCTACTTTGTGCATGACACAAGTCATTTTTCCAACTATTGTTAACAGACAGATTATTTCACTTATAATTCACTGTATCAAAATTTGGTGGGTCAGAAGTTAACATACACTAAGTTGACTGTGCCTTTAAACAGCTTGGAAAATTCCAGAAAATTATGGCATGGCTTTAGAAGCTTCTGATAGGCTAATTGACACGGTTTGAGGCAATTGGAGGTGTACCTGTGGATGCATTTCAGGGCCTACCTTCAAACTCAGTGCCTCTTTGCTTGACATCTTGTAAAAATCAAAAGAAATCAGCCAAGACCTCAGAAAACAAATTGTAGACCTCCACAAGTCTGGTTCATCCTTGGGAGCAATTTCCAAATGCCCGAAGGTATCACGTTCATCTGTACAAACAATAGTATGCAGGTATAAACACCATGGGACCACGCAGCCGTCATACCGCTCAGGAAGGAAACGCGTTCTGTCTCCTGGAGAGGAATATACTTTGGTGTGAGAAGTGCAAATCAATCCCAGAACAACAGCAAAGGACCTCGTGAAGATGCTGGAGGAAACCGGTCCAAATGTATCTCTATCCACAGTAAAACGAGTCCTATATTGACATAACCTGAAAGGCCGCTCAACAAGGAAGAAGCCACTGCTCCAAAACCGCCATAAAAAAAAGCCAGAATACGGTTTGCAACTGTACATGGGGACAAAGATCGTACTTTTTGGAGAAATGTCCTCTGGTCTGATGAAACAAAAATAGAACTGTTTTGCCACAATGACCATCGTTATGTTTGGGGGAAAAAGGGAGAGGCCTGCAAGCCGAAGAAGACCATCCCAACCATGAAGCATAAGGGTGGCAGCATCATGTTGTGGGGGTGCTTTGCTGCAGGAGGGACTGGTGCACTTCACAAAATAGATGGCATCATGAGGAAAGAAAATGATGTAGATATATTGAAGCAACATCTCAAGGCATCAGTCAGGAAGTTAAAGCTTGGTCGCAAATGGGTCTTCCAAATGGACAATGACCCCAAGCATATTTCCAAAGTTGTGGCAAAATGACGTAAGGACAACAAAGTTAAAGTATTGGAGTGACCGTCACAAATCCCTGACCTAAATTTGTGTGCAGATCTGAAAAAGCGTGTGCGATCAGGGAGGCCTGCAAACCTGACTCCGTTCCACCAGCTCTGTCACAATGGGCCACAATTCACCCAACTTATTGTGGGAAGTTTGTGGAAGGCTTCCTGAAACGTTTGACACAATTTAAAGGCAATGCTACCAAATACTAATTGAGTGTATGTACATTTCTGACCCACTGGGAATGTGATGAAAGAAATAAAAGCTGAAATAAATAATTCTCTCTACTATTATTCTGACATTTCACATTCTTAAAATAAAGTGGTGACCCTAACTGACCTAAGACAGGGAATTTTTACTAGGATTAAATGTCAGGTATTGTGAAAAACTGAGTTTAAATGTATTTGGCTAAGGTGTATGTAAACTCCGACTTCAACTGTATATGTTTTTGCTATTTTTTTCTTTGTTATAGTACAAGTCCCTGGGCCTGGAAATGGTTGCTCTCCCCCTCTAGGATGGAGAAGCTGTAATCGTTAAAGTATGGGGATTCTATTGGGGGGGATATAGGTAGCACACATTAGGACATTTTTCTCTGTTGAGATCATTTCCGTATTAATTTCTAGCCAGATGTAAAATGTTCCTATTTTGAGTGGGTTAGGTCTGCCCTATAACAACTTGGCATATGCCATGAGTTTCTCCACTCTTTCATACCTGGTAGTTTGGTGGATGGGACTACCAGCTCTCTGTAACCTAGAGGGCAAACAGTGGGTCCATCTCCTCTATACTATGTTTCTTGTAGGATGATAATGTCTGTATTTCCAATTTCTTTGATGAAGTCTGGATTCCTGCTCTTTAGGATAAAGGCAAATGACCTCAGACCTTGTATATTCCAGGAAGAGATAGTAAAAGCTTTGTGTTCCATAGTGTCTAGTATTGTTTTTGTGTGGTTTAGGCCATTACATTAGGTGTGAGCAGAGCATCTGATACATACCTCTTAGGTCGCAGGAGTTGTTGAGGTCCTTGCTGCACCATGAGTTCCCAGAGTCGCCTCTTCACTGTTGACTTTGAGACTGCTGTTTTGCAGGTACTATTTAATGAAGCTGCCAGCTGAGGACTTGTGTGGCGTCTGTTTCTCAAACTAGACACTAATGTACTTGTCTTCTTGCTCAGTTGTGCACCAGGGCCTCCCACTCCTCTTTCTATTCTGGTTAGAGCCAGTTTGCTCTGCTATGTTAAGAGGGTAGTACACAGCGTTGTGCGAGATCTTCAGTTTCTTGGCAATTTCTCAAACGGAATAGCCTTCCTTTCTCAGAACAAGAATAGACTGACGAGTTTCAGAAGAAAGATCTTTGTTTCTTGCCATTTGAGCCTGTAATCGAACCCACAAATGCTGATGCTCCAGATACTCAACTAGTCTAAATAAAGCCAGTTGTATTGCTTCTTTAAACAAAACAACTGTTTTCAGATGTGCTAACATAATTGCAAAAGGGTTTTCTAATGATCAATTAGCCTTTTAAAATGATAAACTTGGATTAGCGAACACAACGTGCCTTTGGAACACAGGAGTGATGGTTACGGATAATGGGCCTCTGTACGCCTATGTAGATATTCCATTAAACATCAGCCGTTTCCAGCTACAATAGTCATTTACAACATTAACAATGTCTCCACTGTATTTCTGGTCAATTTGATGTTATTTTAATGGACAACAATTGTGCTTTTCTTCCAAAACCAAGGCCATTTCTAAGTGACCCCTGTGAACGGTACTGTACATGTTTCTGTGTGTGCTGTAGGAACTCCAGCGGCTGGAGACCATCCTGTCTTTGTGTTCAGAGCTGGGGAGATCGGAGCAGGACAGGGAGAAGAGTGTTGGTTCTAGTCCAGGTACCGGTGCCGGTCTAGCCGATCTCCAAAAGATCAACCGGGAACTAGAGAAGCTCCAGGTCTCTGACGACAAAGAGCCAGTATCAGTCTTCTTCGACTTAACCGTTAACGGAAATGGTACCGCCTCGGAAAATAATTATTATGGTAATGACCAGGAGCGTCAGGTCGGACTGCGATGGAGCAGAGATCCCCCCGACAACAGGGCGGAATCACCCGTCGTCACTCTACGAAGCTCTGCCTCCTCGCCCACCCCGCATCTACCGAGGACCAATCAGGTGAGACTTCTTCACTTTCTCACACTCTCTTTCTCCCCTTTCAGCCAACCTCCCTGTCTCTCTCTTTCTCCCCTTTCAGCCAACCTCCCTGTCTCTCTCTCTCCCCTTTCAGCCAACCTCCCTGTCTCTCTCTCTCTCTCCTTTCAGCCAACCTCCCTGTCTCTCTCTCTCTCTCCTTTCAGCCAACCTCCCTGTCTCTCTCTCTCTCTCCTTTCAGCCAACCTCCCTGTCTCTCTCTCTCTCTCCTTTCAGCCAACCTCCCTGTCTCTCGCTCTCTCTCTCCTTTCAGCCAACCTCCCTGTCTCTCCCTGTCTCTCTCTCTCCCTCTCTTTCTTAATGTTGCTTCATGTAGCTTCTCATGGCTTAATAAGAGTTAAAGGATAGAGAGATGTGAGTGGTGGAGAGAGATCCCCTCTCACCATAAAGTATTACAGAGGAAAACACACACTGGCCTTGGCCACGTCTCAACACCTCCTTCTACATTGCTTAGTTCTGTTGTGAAAACTCCTCTGGAATCTGACTTACTCTTATCATTTAGGATCCACGTATTTTATCTACTCGCAAAAATGTCTGATCTTCTTAGACCTCCACAACAAGCTTTAGAGGTCAGGGTCGTTTGTTATAGTGTCTTCTATTTACCTTGTCAGAACCTGGAGGTGCTGGATACTGTATTTCAAGTTGGGTTTCTGTGCAGCTGTGAGAGGAGGTCACAGGAGATGTGAGTGTGTGGACAGCTAAATTCAACCAATGAAGCTATCACATTAACACCTAGAACATGTCTATGAACACAGTTGTGTTTTTTTTGCCCTTGATCTGGATGACCTGTAGTGGGGTGCAGGCTTTTGTTCCTGCTCAGCCCTAACATGCATTATTCAACTAATTATCAAGATCTAGTTCAACTGAATCAGGTTTGTTCTGGGCTGGGAACAGACAACAGCACCACCAATATCTCTCCAGGACCAGTGAATAAAGAACATAGCATAGATTCCATTGTGAGAGTGATGTCATCTTTAGGCGCTGGCGGAGGAGGGGGGACGGCGGAGGAAGGAAGTGACCCGTGTGGAGGAGGAGAGGATCCAGGTGCTCAACAACATGGACAAGCTGGAACAGAAGATCAAAGAACTGGACAACCAGATGGACGAATCACTCAGAGAAGTAAGGAGGGTTGGGGGAGGGACAGAGAGATATAGAGGGAGGGACACTCTCTCTCTCTCCATGCAGGTAGAGATGGACACTCTCTCTCTCTCTCTCTCTCTCTCTCTCCATCCAGGTAGAGATACAGACAGACTCACTCTCTCTCCATCCAGGTGGAGATGGACACACTCTCTCTCTCTCTCTCTCTCTCTCTCCATCCAGGTCAAGATACAGAAAGACTCACTCTCTCTCTCTCCATCCAGGTGGAGATACAGACAGACTCACTCTCTCTCTCTCCATCCAGGTGGAGATGGACACACTCTCTCTCTCTCCATGCAGGTAGAGATGGACACACTCTCTCTCTCTCTCTCTCTCTCTCCATCCAGGTCAAGATACAGACAGACTCACTCTCTCTTTCCATCCAGGTGGAGATGGACACACTCTCTCTCTCTCTCTCTCTCTCTCTCTCTCTCTCTCTCCATCCAGGTAGAGATACAGACAGACTCACTCTCTCTCCATCCAGGTGGAGATGGAGGGTGCCCTGGTGCAGGCTGAGCAGGATGCAGAGCTATCAGCTCTGCAGCAGGAGAGCGATGCTGTGGAGACACTCAACACCAAGATGGCCGACATGGAACAACAGGCACCGGACCAGAAGCCTCAGGTGTGTGTCTGTTGTAACACTGAGTCAACTGGGTTCACTTGGGGCAACTCAACATAAGGGAGAGAGAGAGTGACAATATGTGTGGGTGTGTACGTGCTGTTACATAGAGTTTGTGGTGTCATAAGCACTGTGTGGATGCAGTGGTGGAAAAGTACCCAATTGTCATTCTTGAGTAAAAGTAAAGATGCCTTAATAGAAAAGTGAAAGTCACACAGTAAAATATTACTTGAGTGAAACTCTAAAATGATTTGGTTTTAAATATACTGAAGTATCAAAAGTAAAAGTATAAAAAATTACATTTTTAAATGTACAGATATCAATCATAAATCTACAAACGAAGCATGTGTTTAGTGAGTCCACCAGACCAGAGGCAGTAGGGATGACCAGGGATGTTCTGTGTTTAGTGAGTCCTCCAGATCAGAGGCAGTAGGGATGACCAGGGATGTTCTGTGTTTAGTGAGTCCACCAGATCAGAGGCAGTAGGGATGACCAGGGATGTTCTGTGTTTAGTGAGTCCACCAGATCAGAGGCAGTAGGGATGACCAGGGATGTTCTCTGTTTAGTGAGTCCTCCAGATCAGAGGCAGTAGGGATGACCAGGGATGTTCTCTGTTTAGTGAGTCCTCCAGATCAGAGGCAGTAGGGATGACCAGGGACGTTCTGTGTTTAGTGAGTCCTCCAGATCAGAGGCAGTAGGGATGACCAGGGACGTTCTGTGTTTAGTGAGTCCTCCAGACCAGAGGCAGTAGGGATGACCAGGGACGTTCTGTGTTTAGTGAGTCTGCCAGACCAGAGGCAGTAGGGATGACCAGGGATGTTCTCTGTTTAGTGAGTCCTCCAGACCAGAGGCAGTAGGGATGACCAGGGATGTTCTCTGTTTAGTGAGTCCTCCAGACCAGAGGCAGTAGGGATGACCAGGGATGTTCTGTGTTTAGTGAGTCTGCCAGACCAGAGGCAGTAGGGATGACCAGGGATGTTATCTGTTTAGTGAGTCCTCCAGACCAGAGGCAGTAGGGATGACCAGGGATGTTCTCTGTTTAGTGAGTCCTCCAGATCAGAGGCAGTAGGGATGACCAGGGATGTTCTGTGTTTAGTGAGTCCTCCAGACCAGAGGCAGTAGGGATGACCAGGGATGTTCTGTGTTTCGTGAGTCCTCCAGACCAGAGGCAGTAGGGATGACCAGGGATGTTATCTGTTTAGTGAGTCCTCCAGATCAGAGGCAGTAGGGATGACCAGGGATGTTCTCTGTTTAGTGAGTCCTCCAGATCAGAGGCAGTAGGGATGACCAGGGATGTTCTGTGTTTAGTGAATCCGCCAGACCAGAGGCAGTAGGGATGACCAGGGATGTTCTCTGTTTAGTGAGTCCTCCAGACCAGAGGCAGTAGGGATGACCAGGCATGTTCTGTGTTTAGTGAGTCTGCCAGACCAGAGGCAGTAGGGATGACCAGGGATGTTCTGTGTTTAGTGAGTCCTCCAGACCAGAGGCAGTAGGGATGACCAGGGATGTTCTGTGTTTAGTGAATCCGCCAGACCAGAGGCAGTAGGGATGACCAGGGATGTTATCTGTTTAGTGAGTCCTCCAGATCAGAGGCAGTAGGGATGACCAGGGATGTTCTCTGTTTAGTGAGTCCTCCAGATCAGAGGCAGTAGGGATGACCAGGGATGTTCTGTGTTTAGTGAATCCGCCAGATCAGAGGCAGTAGGGATGACCAGGGATGTTCTGTGTTTAGTGAATCCGCCAGACCAGAGGCAGTAGGGATGACCAGGGATGTTCTGTGTTTAGTGAATCCGCCAGACCAGAGGCAGTAGGGATGACCAGGGATGTTATTTGTTTAGTGAATCCGCCAGATCTTGTTCTCTTGTGTGTGAATTAGACAATTTTCCTGTCCTGCTAAGCATTCAACATGTAATGTACTTTTGTGTGTCAGGAAAAATGTATGGAGTAAAAAGTACATCATTTTCTTTAGGAATGTAGTGAAGTAAAAGTAAACTTTGGTAAAGTACCAAATCCTGTTTCTGCTGTGTCTGGTCAGCTAGCCTGTTTCTGCCGTGTCTGGTCAGCTAGCCTGTTTCTGCCGTGTCTGGTCAGCTAGCCTGTTTCTGCCGTGTCTGGTCAGCTAGCCTGTTTCTGCTGTGTCTGGTCAGCTAGCCTGTTTCTGCTGTGTCTGGTTAGCTAGCCTGTGCCTGGTCAGCTAGCCTGTTTCTGCTGTGTCTGGTCAGCTAGCCTGTTTCTGCTGTGTCTGGTTAGCTAGCCTGTTTCTGCTGTGTCTGGTTAGCTATCCTGTTTCTGCTGTGTCTGGTCAGCTAGCCTGTTTCTGCCGTGTCTGGTCAGCTAGCCTGTTTCTGCCGTGTCTGGTCAGCTAGCCTGTTTCTGCTGTGTCTGGTTAGCTAGCCTGTGCCTGGTCAGCTAGCCTGTTTCTGCTGTGTCTGGTTAGCTAGCCTGTGCCTGGTCAGCTAGCCTGTTTCTGCTGTGTCTGGTCAGCTAGCCTGTTTCTGCTGTGTCTGGTCAGCTAGCCTGTTTCTGCTGTGTCTGGTCAGCTAGCCTGTTTCTGCTGTGTCTGGTCAGCTATCCTGTTTCTGCTGTGTCTGGTCAGCTAGCCTGTTTCTGCTGTGTCTGGTCAGCTAGCCTGTTTCTGCTGTGTCTGGTCAGCTATCCTGTTTCTGCTGTGTCTGGTCAGCTAGCCTGTTTCTGCTGTGTCTGGTCAGCTAGCCTGTTTCTGCTGTGTCTGGTCAGCTAGCCTGTTTCTGCTGTGTCGGGTCAGCTAGCCTGTTTCTGCTGTGTCGGGTCACCCCCAACCAACCATTGTATCGGTCCTCCCGGTCTTCCCTGTCCTCTAGTCCATCCCTCCATCCAGCTCTCCAGATCACTGTAACACTTTATTAACTCTGCTTCCCTTCTCCCACAACGCTATATCCTGCCCTCTGTCCTGTGTGTTTGTACCTAGGCGTATGCACATGCTTGTCATTCATCCGTGTGTGTGTATTGTTTGTGTGTGCTTGTCGTTCGTCTGTGTGTGCTGTGTGTCCTCCACTGTGTGTGTGTGTGCTTATGAGTATGCCAGGTGTGTGTCTCTACTAGGGTAGAGCAGCTGTCTCGGTGTGTGAGAGCTGGGTCAGTACACACACACTTCCTGCTAAAATGAACAACTTCCGGTGACACACAGACAACTGTTCCTACCTGTTCACCCCTCCTTCTCCTCTAGGTCGTCCTCCTCTCATTTGGCCACAGGATTATCTCTACTTGTCTCCCTCCTCCATTTCCTCCTCTTCTCCTGTCAGTCAGTTTCAGGATGGGTCACATCATGTCCTTAAGCTCCACAGACTCTCCGCCTGTTGATGGGTAGTAGCTGTTTTTTGATAGGATGAGGAAACATGGTTTATAGCATGTTTGGTGAGAGCCTTGATTTGGTTGTGTGACTGAATGCTCTCTCCCTCATCCACAAAATAGGGAGTAAACAGTGTCCACATAGGAACAGCCAAGATGTTACAACACAATCTGACAAAATGTGTGTGTGTGTGTGTGTCAGGACTCTGAGGTGCTGGAGGCTGAGACGAAGCGTTTTAAGGACCTGGAGGACCAGCAGATGGAGAGAGAGAGTCGGCATAATGAGGAGAAGGAGACAAGCACACAACACCTTCTCAGAGAGATCGTTGACTATCAACTCAGCACCGTCACACGCAAGGTATGGTGTGTTTGTGTTAGGGTATGTGTGTGTTGAACTTTGTGTGTGTTAAACTGTGTGTGTTCCCAGGGGAGGCTGGTGACCCTGAAGAAGCAGGCGGACCTGATTACCCAGCAGGCTCAGCGAGAGAAGGATAGCTTTCTGAAGGAGAGGACCAACCTGCAGATGATGCTGCAGAGGGTATGAACGCATGGTGTGTGTGTTTGATTTCAGTCCTACTTGCATTTTAAAGTCTCTCTCTCACTTGCGCTCTCTCTCTCACTTGCTCTCTCTCTCTCACTTGCTCTCTCACTTGCTCTCTCTCTCTCTCGCTCTCACTCGCTCTCGCTCGCTCTCTCTCTCGCTGTCACTCGCTCTCTCTCTCTCTCGCTCTCACTTGCTCTCACTTGCTCTCACTTGCTCTCACTTGCTCTCTCTCGCTCTCACTTGCTCTCTCTCGCTCTCACTTGCTCTCTCTCGCTCTCACTTGCTCTCTCTCGCTCTCACTTGCTCTCTCTCGCTCTCACTTGCTCTCTCTCTCTCTCTCGCTCTCACTTGCTCTCTCTCTCTCTCTCGCTCTCACTTGCTCTCTCTCTCTCTCTCTCGCTCTCACTTGCTCTCTCTCTCTCTCGCTCTCACTTGCTCTCTCTCTCGCTCTCACTTGCTCTCTCTCTCTCTCTCGCTCTCACTTGCTCTCTCTCTCTCTCTCGCTCTCACTTGCTCTCTCTCTCTCTCTCGCTCTCACTTGCTCTCTCTCTCTCTCTCGCTCTCACTTGCTCTCTCTCTCTCTCGCTCTCACTCGCTCTCTCTCTCTCTCGCTCTCACTCGCTCTCACTCGCTCTCTCTCGCTCTCACTCTCTCTCGCTCTCGCTCTCACTTGCTCTCGCTCTCACTTGCTCTCGCTCTCACTTGCTCTCTCTCACTTGCTCTCTCTCACTTGCTCTCTCGCTCGCTCTCTCTCTCTCTATCGCTCTCTCTCAGGAGAAAGAGAACCATGCCTCTCTGGAGAGGAAGTATGCTGACCTCACAGGTGGGCGGCACTTCCCTCTCAGTCCTATCAGTCTCAAGGAGGTATGTTTGACTGCTGCCTAGCAACCGTCTCCATTCCCGCCGATTGGCCCCCTCGCCTCAGTCTCCTCTCTTTTCTCCTTCTCCTGTCCCCTAGGATACGGCGTTGCTGGCTGACGTGTGACGGTCTCCTAGTGACCAGTCCCGTGACCACGCCCCTTCCTCTCCTTCTTCTCTTATCCTTCCTGCTGACCTGCTGGTCCTCTCATCCCTCCTTTCCTCTCTTGCCATAAAGAGCGCTAAGGTACCATTTCCTCTCTTCATCCTTGTCATTTAAAGCTGAGAACCGCGATAGGCGAAACAGGGCCACTGGCCCACCCAGAGCATTTGTTTTTTTAGTTTTGAGGAAATGGGCAGCCAGCATTGCAGTAAAAATATATTGGATCTGCTATTCTGTGCATTGTCACAGGCCGGCTCATAGCCTGTGGCAAAAAAAGAGGGGACACGAACAACAGGTATCGGCCAATCAAAAAGGTTCTTTATTGTAAACCAAAACTATTAACTTTAAACAAAGAAAAAGGAATGAGGTGTGAAAGTATCATAATGTAGGGTGTATGTAAAGTGCAGGGATGCATGAATCTGTGTGTGTGAATATGACTGAGGGAGAACTAAGTAAAACTGCAAAAGAACAAACAAACAGGATCATACCTGGAGGAGCAGAGAGAGAGATTGGTGAAGCAGTTTAAATACCCTGAGCCCAGACTCCTCCCATCACTAACGACCCTCCTCTGCCTGCAGGAGGAACCGCCCCTTGCACTGCAGAGGAGGAGCCATGACAGTTGTCAGACTCCTCCCATCACTAACGACCCTCCTCTGCCTGCAGGAGGAACCGCCCCTTGCACTGCAGAGGAGGAGCCATGACAGTTGTCAGACTCCTCCCATCACTAACGACCCTCCTCTGCCTGCAGGAGGAACCGCCCCCTGCACTGCAGAGGGGCCATGACAGTTGTCAGATTCCTCCCATCACTAACGACCCTCCTCTGCCTGCAGGAGGAACCGCCCCCTGCACTGCAGAGGAGGAGCCATGACAGTTGTCAGACTCCTCCCATCACTAACGACCCTCCTCTGCCTGCAGGAGGAACCGCCCCCTGCACTGCAGAGGAGGGGCCATGACAGTTGTCAGACTCCTCC
The DNA here is from genome assembly GCF_034236695.1 of Oncorhynchus nerka. NCBI lineage: Eukaryota > Metazoa > Chordata > Actinopteri > Salmoniformes > Salmonidae > Oncorhynchus > Oncorhynchus nerka. The sequence goes on along the minus strand of NC_088401.1, from coordinate 13,486,762 downwards.
CATCACTAACGACCCTCCTCTCTGCCTGCAGGAGGAACCGCCCCTTGCACTGCAGAGGACGAGCCATGACAGTTGTCAGACTCCTCCCATCACTAACGACCCTCCTCTGCCTGCAGGAGGAACTGCCCCCTGCACTGCAGAGGAGGGGCCATGACAGTTGTCAGACTCCTCCCATCACTAACGACCCTCCTCTGCCTGCAGGAGGAACCGCCCCTTGCACTGCAGAGGAGAAGCCATGACAGTTGTCAGACTCCTCCCATCACTAACGACCCTCCTCTGCCTGCAGGAGGAACCGCCCCCTGCACTGCAGAGGAGGAGCCATGACAGTTGTCAGACTCCTCCCATCACTAACGACCCTCCTCTGCCTACAGGAGGAACCGCCCCCTGCACTGCAGAGGGGCCGTGACAGCATGTCCGAGGGAAAGTTCTGGTATATCATGAGGCTTTAAGAAGCACTTTGTGGAGGCCATTTCAGAAACACTTCCTCCTTCTCTCGTCTTTCGTTTATACAGTGATAATAACACATTGCACGGGTAACAAACAGGCCTGTTCTTATTGTGTATGTTTAGCATTCAATATGAAACTAATGGAAGATGCTTAACCTGCATAACAGTACAGCTCTGCCTCTGATGCTAGAGGTTCACTGACCAAACTAACAACAAGTTTGAACATGGCTCTGGCCAATCCCTCCTCTGATCCTGAGCATATCCCCTCCCCTGATGACATCACCCAAAAACCAGAAGATGATGTGTGTGTAAGGGGTCTGAGTGCATTCAGTTGGTGTGTGTTTGAGCGAGGGTAGTTTGGAGGTGGACCAATCGATTGGTCAAAATGTTTAAACGTGTATTTTTCAATATACAGTACCAGTGAGAAATGTTTGACACACCTACCTTTTCTACATTGTAGAATAATAGTGAAGACATCAAAACTATGAAATAACACATGGAATCATGTAGTAACCAAAAAAGTGTTCTTAAAAAATTCTTCAAAGTAGCCTCCCTTACCCTTGATGACAGCTTTGCACGCTCTTGACATTTTCTCAACCAGCTTCATGAGGTAGTCACCTGGAATGCATTTCAATTAACAGGTGTGCCTTGTTAAAAGTTAATTAGTGGAATTTATTTCCTTAATGTGATTGAGCCAATCAGATGTTGTGACAAGGTAGGGTTGGTATACAGAAGATATCCCTATTTGGTAAATGACCAAGTCCATATTATGGCAAGAACAGCTCAAATAAGCAAAGAGAAACGACAGTCCATTACTTTAAGACATGAAGGTCAGTCGATCTGTAAAATTTAAAGAACTTTGAACGTTTCTTCAAGTGCAGTCGCAAAAACCATCAAGCGCTATGATGAAACTGGCTCTCATGAGGACCCCCACTGGAAAGGAAGACCCAGAGTTCCCTCTGCTGCAGAGGATAAGTTCATTAAAATAACTGCACCTCAGAAATTGCAGCCCAAATAAATGCTTCAGAGTTCAAGTTACAGACACATATCAACATCAACTGTTCAGGCCTTCATGGTCAAATTGCTGCAAAGAAACCACTACTTAAGGACACCAATAAGCAGAAGAGACTTGCTTGGGCCAAGAAACACGAGCAATTGACATTAGACCAGTGGAAATCTGTCCTTCGGTCTTATGATTCCAAATTTGAGGTTTTGTGTTCCAACCACCATGTCTTTGTGAGACGAAGAATAGGTAAAAGGATGATCTTCACAGGTGTGGTTGCCACCGTGAAGCATGGAGGAGGAGGCGTGATGGTGCTTTGCTGGTGACACGGTCAGTGATTTATTTAGAATTCAAGGCACACTTAACCAGCATGGCTACCACCGCATTCTGCAGGGATACGCCATCCCATCGGTTTTGCGCTTAGTGGGACTATCATTTGTTTTTCAACAGGACAATGACCAAGAAGGAGAGCGATGAAGTGTTGCATCCACACCAATATGCTGGTTAACTTCACTATTATGCACATAGCAACATGGTCTAGGAAAAGACGCCAATTCAACAGCACACTGATGTTTCAGAACCGCGGACAGCGACCGCTATCAAACGTTGGAGAAAGAACATTTGTTATACAATGATGTGATTGTTATAGTGTTGAACCATTGTCCTTAACCATATACAATTTCAGTAGCACTGGTCTCTTAGAGTGATTGACTGTTCCATCCCCACGGCCTCCACAATGGATCAGTCCACTCAGACAGGAGCCAATCAGACAGGTGTCTTATACACTATGATATTTATTTGTTTTTGCTACTGCTCGACTAAGGAAATCTCTGTCGACCAAACATTCGACCAGTCGACTAAATCGGGTCAGCCCTAGTTCCCTTTCTCTGATGGGGTTCCTTTCATCCTCTTTAATCTCTGCCGCCCCTCCTCTCCTGTTGACTGGCCTTCTTCCTCAGCCTGTCGCCCCTCCTCTCCTGTTGACTGGCCTTCTTCCTCACCCTGCCGCACTTCTCTCACCAAAACCCCTTCTGTTCATTGGCCGGAGGACATGGCAACCTATCGTGACCCCTCCCCTCCCTGACTCTCCTCCTCCTCTCCCTGTAAATAATCACTGCCACAACAGGCAGGTAAAAGCTGTGTGTGTGTTGTGTGATTCTGAATATTGTATGTGCAGGTTCAGCACTTCCGTTGGCTGGAGGAGAGGAAGAGGTTAGTGAAAGAAGGCGGGGCCCACCCGAGTGACACGTTACCCAGGAAGCAGACCACTGTCACCCCTCAGTTCAGCTGTGTTACACTGGGACACAGCATGCTTAACAAGGTACACATACACACACACACTCACGCATACATACACACACTCAAACACACACAAACACCATCCCCTTTAATCTCACTCGCTGGTCTTCCACAGTCCCGGCAGCCCCCGGTGCAGAGTTGTAGCTGTGTCAGTATTCTACCAAGGGCCATGTCTGTCTCCAGCAATACAGATACACACCGTCTGCACAAGGGTGAGGACACACACACACACACACAGTCTGTCACACCACCGGTGATCCTCTGGACTAGATACTGTACAGTAACACAGTATAAGGCTTCAACACACAGGACGGATCCTCAGATTGTGTGTCTGATGGGTGGACAGGAGCATGATTTTTTTATTTGTTTGTGGAGATAATTGAGGAGAGGAAAAAGATGCTTTCTGCTGTTGTGAAGCATCCATTTATACAGTAGGTCCCAGTACCCACTGGAGAATGTGTTGTGAAGCATCCATTTATACAGTAGGTCCCAGTACCCACTGGAGAATGTGTTGTGAAGCATTCATTTATACAGTAGGTCCCAGTACCCACTGGAGAATGTGTTGTGAAGCATTCATTTATACAGTAGGTCCCAGTACCCACTGGAGAATGTGTTGTGAAGCATCCATTTATACAGTAGGTCCCAGTACCCACTGGAGAATGTGTGTGTGCGCGTGTGTGTTGAGATTGAATCCTGTCCTATGGGCCAGATGTTTCTGGCCCTCTTGCCTGATGGTATCAGGGTTCCTGCGTGTGTGTGTGTGTGTGTCTTTCCTGTACCCAACTCTAGAACTGTATGGTGTGTTATTCCTGTCATAGTGACAGTCAGGGTAGAGGTCCACTAGTGTGTTATTCCTGTCATAGTGACAGTCAGGGTAGAGGTCCACTAGTGTGTTATTCCTGTCATAGTGACAGTCAGGGTAGAGGTCCACTAGTGTGTTATTCCTGTCATAGTGACAGTCAGGGTGGAGGTCCACTAGTGTGTTATTCCTGTCATAGTGACAGTCAGGGTGGAGGTCCACTAGTGTGTTATTCCTGTCATAGTGACAGTCAGGGTGGAGGTCCACTAGTGTGTTGTTCCTGTCATAGTGACAGTCAGGGTGGAGGTCCACTAGTGTGTTGTTCCTGTCATAGTGACAGTCAGTCAGGGTGGAGGTCCACTAGTGTGTTATTCCTGTCATAGTGACAGTCAGTCAGGGTGGAGGTCCACTAGTGTGTTATTCCTGTCATAGTGACAGTCAGGGTGGAGGTCCACTAGTGTGTTGTTCCTGTCATAGTGACAGTCAGTCAGGGTGGAGGTCCACTAGTGTGTTATTCCTGTCATAGTGACAGTCAGTCAGGGTGGAGGTCCACTAGTGTGTTATTCCTGTCATAGTGACAGTCAGGGTGGAGGTTCACTAGTGTGTTATTCCTGTCATAGTGACAGTCAGGGTGGAGGTTCACTAGTGTGTGTGGTCTATGATTTGCTCCGGTTGGACTTGTTCACCTGCTGTGTTTTGTGGCCCATGAAGTTGTGGCTTTATTTTTTGGGACAATATATATCTGGATTTTGTTATGAGGAACTTTCGGTTGGTGTTTATATATATATTTTTTACCGGTTTAACTGTGGTTGGTCTGTGTGATCAGAGGGAGGGGCAGCGGTCTGTAGCGTCCAGTCAGACTGTGGCCCCTGAGACGGGGAGCGGTCTGTAGCGTCCAGTCAGACTGTGGCCCCTGAGACGGGGAGCGGTCTGTAGCGTCCAGTCAGACTGTGGCCCCTGAGACGGGGAGCGGTCTGTAGCGTCCAGTCAGACTGGGGCCCCTGAGACGGGGAGCGGTCTGTAGCGTCCAGTCAGACTGTGGCCCCTGAGACGGGGAGCGGTCTGTAGCGTCCAGTCAGACTGTGGCCCCTGAGACTGGGAGCGGTCGGTAGCGTCCAGTCAGACTGGGGCCCCTGAGACGGGGAGCGGTCTGTAGCGTCCAGTCAGACTGGGGCCCCTGAGACGGGGAGCGGTTTGTAGCGGCCAGTCAGACTGTGACCCCTGAGACGGGGAGCGGTCATGGAGAACAGGGCTCAGCGCATGGAGGGTCAAACACAGGTAACTGATTATTACTCATGAATTAACATAGGTAATAAACACTGTACATGTGGAGCTCTCTCTCATTCCCTCCTTTCTTTCTCTCACTACACTGTCCGTCTCTCGCTTTCTGACCCTGGGTGGTCTTGTTGTGGTCCAGGTCAGGCCACCCGGTCCAACATGCACCTGGACAGTGGCAACGGCCAGACCTACGACACCATGAGCATGGACAGCTTGGACTCCATGGACACCAGCATCTCTGTCTGCTCACCTGACAACGTCTCCTGGTAGGTGTCTCGGTCTGTGTGTGTGTGTGTGTGTGTGTGTGTGTGTGTGTGTGTATATCGTGAGTATGTTATCGTGTGTGTATGCATGTCTGTGCCTATGTTTGTGTTGCTTCACAGTCCCCGCTGTTCCATAAAGTGTATGTTTATCTGTTTTTTAAATCTAATTTTACTGTTTGCATCAGTTACCTGATGTGGACTAGAGTTCCATGTAGTCATGGCTCTATGGGGTTCATCTATGTAGTACTGTGTGCCTCCCATAGCCTGTTCTTTGACTTGGGGACTGTGAAGAGACCTCTGGTAGCATGTCTTGTGGGGTAAGTCTGGGTGTCTGAGCTGTGGGTCAGTGGTTTTAACAGACAGCTTGGTGTATTCAACATGTCAACACCTCTCACAAATACAAGTAGTGATGAAGTCAATCTCTCCTCCACTTTGAGCCAGGAGAGATTGACATGCATGTTATTCATGTTAGTCCTCGTTGTACATCTAAGGTCCAGCCATGCTGCCCTGTTCTGAGCCAATTTTCCTAAGTCCTCTTTGTGACACCTGACCTCACGACTGAACAGTAGTCCAGGTGCACCAATACTAGAGCCTGTAGGATCTGCCTTGTTGATAGTGTTAAGAAGGCAGAGCATCGCTTTATTAGTTGTTTTTGGACATTTTTTTAAATAAAATAGTCACTCCCTGAGTCAATACATGTGAGAATCACCTTTGGCAGCGATTACAGCTGTGAGTCTTTCTGGGTAAATCTCCAAGAGATGTGCAAACCTGGATTGCGCAACATTTGCCCTTTATTCTTCAAAAAATTGTCAAATTGGTTGTCGATCATGGCTAGACAACCATTTTCAGGTCTTGACAGATTTTCTAACTGGTTTGTCATAACTAACTAGGCCACTCAGGAACATTCACTGTCTTCTTGGTAAGTAACCAGTGTAGATTTGGCCTTGTGTTTTAGGTTATTGTCCTGCTGAAAGGTGAATTCATCTCCCAGTGTCTGGTGGAAAGCAGACTGAATCAGTTCTTCCTCTATAATTTTGCCTATTCTTAGCTGCATTCCATTTCTTTATTTATCCTGAAAAACTCCCCAGTCCTTAACAATTACAAGCATAACCATAACATGATGCAGCCACCACTATGCTTGAAAATATGGAGAATGGTACTCAGTGATGTGTTGTATTGGATTTCCCCCAAACGTAACATGTTGTATTTGTGTCAAAAAGTTAATTGCTTTTCTACATTTTTTGCCTTGTTGCAAACAGGATGTTTTGAAATATTTGTTTTCTGTTTTTGTTTTCTTCTTTTCACTCTGTCATTTAGGTTAGTATTGTGGAGTAACTACAATGTTGTTGATCCATCCTCAGTTTTTTCCTATCACAGCCATTATGGGGTATTCAATGTCTGCTTTAAAAAAAACACTAGTATTGCACACAGTGTGAGTCCATGCAACTTATTATGCGACTTGTTCTACTCCTGAACTTATTTAGGCTTAAAGTGGTTGAATACATTTCAGATTTTTTTTTCCCTAATTCATTTGTACAACTTTTGAAAAACCTAATTCCACTTCGACATTATGGGATATTGTGTGTAGGTAGGCCAGTGACACTATCTCATTTTAATCCATTTTAAATTCAGGTTATAACACAACAAAATGTGGTAAAAGTCAGGGGTGTGAATACTTTCTGAAGGCTCTGTGTGTCTTTGTGTGCATTGTTCCCAGATGGTAGAATGTGTTTGTGTGTGTTCCATGGGAAGAACAAGCCTCATGCTGCATCGTTCCCAGATGGTAGAATGTGTTTGTGTGTGTTCCATGGGAAGAACAAGCCTCATGCTGCATCGTTCCCAGATGGTAGAATGTGTTTGTGTGTTCCATGGGAAGAACAAGCCTCATGCTGCATCGTTCCCAGATGGTAGAATGTGTTTGTGTGTGTTGCAGTGCCAGCACATCTAATGTGACCAGACTGGAGGAGATGGAGCATCTACTGAGACAGGCCCAGGAAGAGAAGAACCGCCTCATAGAACACAAGGTAACACACACACACACACACACACACACACACACAAAGAACTCCAAGATGTGTAAAGTGTGTGTTGTGTCTGGTGCAGGAGCAAGAGATGGAGTCGCGCAAACAGGCTCTGGAGGAGGAGAGGAGGAGGGAGCATCTGGAGAAACGACTGCAGGAGGAGACCAACAGACGACAGAAACTCGTCGACAGGGAGGTGAAACTACGGGAGAAACAGAGAGCACAGGTGAGACTACGGGAGAAACAGAGAGCACAGGTGAGACTACGGGAGAAACAGAGAGCACAGGTGAGACTACGGGAGAAACGGAGAGCACAGGTGAGACTACGGGAGAAACGGAGAGCACAGGTGAGACTACGGGAGAAACGGAGAGCACAGGTGAGACTACGGGAGAAACGGAGAGCACAGGTGAGACTACGGGAGAAACGGAGAGCACAGGTGAGACTACGGGAGAAACGGAGAGCACAGGTGAGACTACGGGAGAAACGGAGAGCACAGGTGAGACAGGTGAGACTACGGGAGAAACGGAGAGCACAGGTGAGACTACGGGAGAAACGGAGAGCACAGGTGAGACTACGGGAGAAACGGAGAGCACAGGTGAGACTACGGGAGAAACGGAGAGCACAGGTGAGACTACGGGAGAAACGGAGAGCACAGGTGAGACTACGGGAGAAACGGAGAGCACAGGTGAGACTACGGGAGAAACGGAGAGCACAGGTGAGACTACGGGAGAAACGGAAAAAGAGAGAGAGCAAGCTAAATAAAATTATATTCAAAAGTCAAGCGAAAACAGTAGCTCTCCAGGATTATAGGTTTGGTGACCATTTGAGTAACCTTCAACCCCTGTCCCATCAGTCCCGTCCTCTGACGCGTTACCTGCCGGTGCGTAAAGATGATTTTGACCTGAGGGCCCATATAGAGTCAGCGGGCCACAGCGCTGAGACCTGTTTCCACCTGTCCCTCACGGAGAAGATCTGTCGAGGATTCCTGGTCAAGATGGGGAGAAAGATCAAGACCTGGAAGAAACACTGGTTCGTCTTCGACCGCAACCGGCGAACACTCTCCTATTTCTCAGGTATAAACTGGATGGTGACCGTGGAGTGTCAAGAACTCGCACTTTTCTGATGTGTGTGTTAACAACAAGTCTGTGTGTGTTTTGTATGTGCTGCAGACAAGCACGAGGCCAAGCTGAAAGGGGTCATCTATTTTCAAGCCATAGAAGAAGTTTACTACGACCACTTAAAGAAGGCACACAAGGTACATGTTGCTCCCATAGAGTCTATTTCTTCTGATCTAGGTCATTTCAAAATGGTTCAACTTTCTCTCTCACCTTACTCTGCCCCTCTCTCCCCCCTACAGAGTCCTAACCCCTGTCCCTCTCTCCCTCCTCCAGAGTCCTAACCTGCGCTCCTCTCTCTCCAGAGTCCTAACCTGCGCTCCTCTCTCTCCAGAGTCCTAACCTGCGCTCCTCTCTCTCCAGAGTCCTAACCTGCGCTCCTCTCTCTCCAGAGTCCTAACCTGCGCTCCTCTCTCTCCAGAGTCCTAACCTGCGCTCCTCTCTCTCCAGAGTCCTAACCTGCGCTCCTCTCTCTCCAGAGTCCTAACCTGCGCTCCTCTCTCTCCAGAGTCCTAACCTGCGCTCCTCTCTCTCCAGAGTCCTAACCTGCGCTCCTCTCTCTCCAGAGTCCTAACCTGCGCTCCTCTCTCTCCAGAGTCCTAACCTGCGCTCCTCTCTCTCCAGAGTCCTAACCTGCGCTCCTCTCTCTCCAGAGTCCTAACCTGCGCTCCTCTCTCTCCAGAGTCCTAACCTGCGCTCCTCTCTCTCCAGAGTCCTAACCTGCGCTCCTCTCTCTCCAGAGTCCTAACCTGCGCTCCTCTCTCTCCAGAGTCCTAACCTGCGCTCCTCTCTCTCCAGAGTCCTAACCCGTGTCTGACGTTCAGTGTGAAGACTCATGACAGGATCTACTACATGCTGGCCCCCGCTCCTGAGGCCATGAGGATCTGGATAGACGTTATCGTCACCGGGGCCGAGGGATACACTCAGTTCATGGTGTAGAAGGTGTGATGTGGCCAGGGCGGAGGGACACACTCCGTTAATGGTGTAGAAGGTGTGATGTGGCCAGGGCGGAGGGACACACTCTGTTAATGGTGTAGAAGGTGTGATGTGGCCATGGCGGAGGGACACACTCCGTTAATGGTGTAGAAGGTGTGATGCGGCCAATGAGAAGGGACACATCCAGTTGACGCTGTAAGAGTGGTGCTTCGGCCAGAGTGGAAGGATACGACCAGCGTGCGGTTCCGGGGCCAGGACTAGATCCTCTCTTTTCTCTGTGACTCAAATGGACGGTTGTTCTTATTTCTGTATTTTATTATTTGTAAAACTTTTTTCTAAGGAAGAATTATCCAACCGCTGCATTAACTCTCGCCGGTAACTCTACTGGGATTGGCCAGTGTTTTTATGCATCATTATGTTGAAAAAGTGATTGGTTGTTGATTAACTAGGGATGTACATAGCAACCACAGGAGGTTGGTGACATATTATGAGTCGTCCTCACCTCAGCAGTCTTCACTGATAGCAACATGATGTGCTTGAGTAAACAAACAAAACAGAACAGTCATTAAACTTCCTGGTTGTATAGGGATCAAGTTACTGATATTTACTCAACCTTTATGTCCTCTGTTGTGTCCTCCAGTGTAGCCAGAGGTCAAATCATCTCTGCATGGAGTGTCTGGCTAGCCAGGGGTTGATGCGGTATTGGGCATTAACCTCTCTGGGATAATGCCAGGGAAAATGCAGAGCGCCAAATTCAAATAAATTACTATAAAAATCAAACTCATTAAATCACACATGCAAGATAGCAAATTAAAGCTACACTTGTTGTGAATCCAGCCAACATGTCAGATTTCAAAAAGGCTTTTCAGCTACAGCAAACGATGCTATTATCTGAGGATAGCACCTCCGTAAACAAAGAGAGAAACCATATTTCAAAAATAAAATACATGCCTTACCTTTGACGAGCTTCTTTTGTTGGCACTCCAATATGTCCCATAAACATCACAAATGATCCTTTTGTTCAATTAACTTCTTGCGTCGAGCCATTCCGGATCCGGTATCGTGACTACAGCCTCAAGTCATTACCATAACGCAACGTTAACTATTCATGAAAATCGCAAATGAAATGAAATTAATCTATTTGCTCTCAAGCTTAGCCTTTTGTTAACAACACTGTCATCTCAGATTTTCAAAATATGCTTCTCAACCATTGCAAAACAAGCATTTGTGTAACAGTATTGATTGCTAGCGTAGCATTTAGCGTTAGCATTCAGCAGGCAACATTTTCACAAAAACCAGAAAAGGATTCAAATCAAATCATTTACCTTTGAAGAACTTCAGATGTTTTCAATGAGGAGACTCAGTTCGATAGCAAATGTTCCGTTTTTACAAAAAATATTATTTGTGTTGACAAATTGGTCCGTTTTCTGCGTCACGTTTAGCTACGAAAAAAACCTGTATCCAGGATTGTGTAAATCTATCCGCAAGCTCATTAGCATAACACAACGTTAACTATTCATGAAAATCGCAAATGAAATGAAATTAATCTATTTGCTCTCAAGCTTAGCCTTTTGTTAACAACACTGTCATCTCAGATTTTCAAAAATATGCTTTTGAACCATAGCTAAACAAGCATTTGTGTAACAGTATTGCTAGCCTAGCATAGGATTATGCCTCTCTTTCACCATGCAACATTTTCCACAAAAACCAGAAAAGCATTCAAATAAAATCATTTACCTTTGAAGAACTTCAGATGTTTTCAATGAGGAGACTCTGTTAGATAGCAAATGTTCCGTTTTTACAAAAAATATTATTTGTGTCGACTAATCGCTCCGTTTTGTTAATCACGTTTGGGTAAGGAAAAATAAATAAAAATAAGTCATTAAAACGCTAACTTTTTTCCAAATTAGCTCCATAGTATCGACAGAAACATGGCAAACCGATGTTTAGAATCAATCCTCAAGGTGTTTTTCACATATCTGTCGACGATAAAATCTATCGTGGCAGTTTATTTTCTCTTCTGAAGAAATGGAACGCGCATGGACCTACAGATTACGCAATAATTTCGACACAGGACACCGGGCGGGACACCAGGTAAATGTAGTCTCTTATGGTCAATCTTCCAATGATATGCCTACAAACACGTCACAATGCTGCAGACAATGGGGGGAAACGACAGAGAGCGCAGGCTCATTCCTGGCGCATTCACAGCCATATAAGGAGACATTGGAACACAGCGCCTTCAGAATCTGGGGCATTTCCTGTATGAAACTTCATCTTGGTTTCGCCTGTAGCATTAGTTCTGGGGCACTCACAGATAATATCTTTGCAGTTTTGGAAACGTCAGAGTTTTGTCTTTCCAAGGCTGTCAATTCCATGCATAGTCGAGCATCTTTTCGTGACAAAATATCTTGTTTAAAACGGGAACGTTTTTTATCCAAAAATTAAAAGAGCGCCCCCTATCTCGAAGAGGTTAATTCCGTCGATATATATCCAAAATGTCCATTTATTTGGCGCGTTTGATCCAGAAAAACACCGGTTCCAACTTGCTCAACGTGACTACAAAATATCTCAAAAGTTACTTGTAAACTTTGCCAAAACATTTCAAACTACTTTTTTAATACAACTATAGGTATTTTTTTAAAGTAAATAATTTATCAAATTGAAGACTGGATGATCTGTGTTCAATACAGAAAGAAAACAAACTGGAGCATGCTTTCTGGTCATGCGCCTCTATCTAACAGTACACTTCAAGTGACCCTCGTTCAAGATGGCCGTACTTCTTCATTACACAAAGGAATAACCTCAACCAATTTCTAAAGACTGTTGACATCCAGTGGAAGCGATAAGAACTGCAAGAAAGTCCCTTAGAAATCTGGATTCCCAATGAAAATCCATTGAAAAGAGTGACCTAAAAATAAAAAAAAAAAAAAATCTGAATGGTTTGTCCTCTGGGTTTCGCCTACTAAATAAGTTCTGTTATACTCAGACATGATTCAAACAGTTTTAGAAACTTCAGAGTGTTTTCTACCCAATGATACTAATAATATGCATATCTTATCCTCTGGGGATGAGTAGCAGGCAGTTGAATTTGGGCATGCATTTCATCCGGACGTGAAAATACTGCCCCCTGTCACCAAGAAGTTACTGTGCTTTTTAACCATTCAACAAAAAAAAGAAGAAAAAAAAACATTTGAATGATATCATTGGCTGATTTTATCATGTAGTTATATTGTATTTATGCTATTGATTATCAATCCATGTATCTTTATTTCTGCATACAGAAAAAAAAGCAAGAACATATTGTGCCTTAAAGTGTTTGGTCCTTTTTCTTGAAAAGAGAATTATCATATGGTATTGATTTGTTTTGATTTGATTTACCTTTCACAGAGGAGCCATGTGCTCAGAACCAGCAGTATCACATGAGAACCACTAGAGGGTGATATTGTCCTGGATTCAGACTGAATCCTGGTCCTTTCTCCAGACACGGGTGTAAAGGCACATTGTGTGTGACATTGTGTTCACACACGGTTACTTTGGGAATTAGAGACCTTCAACTAAAGCGGTCTGAGAGAGCCTCAGATATAAGACACCTGCTATGAGAATATCAGATATAAGACACCTGCTATGAGAATATCAGATATAAGACACCTGCTATGAGAATATCAGATATAAGACACCTGCTATGACATCTTTGGCACTGTTTGCTGTTTTAGTTGGCATTATCAAGTTCTTGATGATTTTGTTTTTTCATGTCTGTAACACACATTAAAGTATCATGCAATGGCTCACAATTCTTACTGTATATGAAGGGAATGTGCCACATGGAATCTCTTCAGAAATGTCTATATTATGTCTATTTCAGAATGAGGGGTGCTGTAACTCTGCTAGTGTTTGTTCTGTCTGGGGCAGGGGCTCAGGGAGTGTGTGTGTGGTGGGGGTCAGAGAATCAGTGGTGGAAATAGTATTGAATTGTCATACTTGAGTAAAAGTAAAGATACCTTAATAGACAATGACTCAAGTGAAAGTCACCCAGTAAAATACTAGAGTAAACGTATTTGGTTTTAAATAAATTACAATTGACAAACTAAGCATGCGTATTTAGTGAGTCCTCCAGATCAGAGGCAGTAGGGATGACCAGGGATGTTCTGTGTTTAGTGAGTCTGCCAGATCAGAGGCAGTAGGGATGACCAGGGATGTTCTCTGTTTAGTGAGTCTGCCAGATCAGAGGCAGTAGGGATGACCAGGGATGTTCTGTGTTTAGTGAGTCTGCCAGATCAGAGGCAGTAGGGATGACCAGGGATGTTCTGTGTTCAGTGAGTCTGCCAGATCAGAGGCAGTAGGGATGACCAGGGATGTTCTGTGTTTGATGAGTCTGCCAGATCAGAGGCAGTAGGGATGACCAGGGATGTTCTCTGTTTAGTGAGTTCACCAGATCAGGGGCAGTAGGGATGACCAGGGATGTTCTGTGTTTGATGAGTCTGCCAGATCAGAAACAGTAGGGATGACCAGGGATGTTCGTTTGATAAGTGCATGAATTTGAATATTTTCCTGTCCTGCTAAGCATTAAAATGTAACAAGCTCTTTTATGTTTCAGAGAAAATGTAGGGAGTAAAAAGTACATTGTTTTCAGGAATGTAGTAAAGTAAAAGTTGTCCAAAATATAAATAGTAAAATAAAGTACAGATACCCTAAAAAAACTACTTAAGTAAAAATGATTTAAAGTACACAGTCTACTAGCCTTGCTGCTGAACCTGACATCTGGGCTGAGCTGAGCTGAGAGTCGTGGTGGAACAGAGAGGCCAGACAGCGGAGCTGAGCTGAGAGTCGTGGTGGAACAGAGAGGCCAGACAGCGGAGCTGAGCTGAGAGTCGTGGTGGAACAGAGAGGCCAGACAGCGGAGCTGAGCTGAGAGTCGTGGTGGAACAGAGAGGCCAGACAGCGGAGCTGAGCTGAGAGTCGTGGTGGAACAGAGAGGCCAGACAGCGGAGCTGAGCTGAGAGTCGTGGTGGAACAGAGAGGCCAGACAGCGAGGGGAAGAATGCAGGTAATTGGCATGTTCTAAATGTGGAAGTCGATTTTTAGGTCATTATAAGGTCCGTATACTTAAGCAATAAAGCCCGAGGAGGTGTGGTATATGGCCAATATGCCACGGCTAAGGCTGTTTTTATGCGCAACGCGGAGTGCCTGGATACAGCCATTAGCCGTGGTATATTATGGCTTAAACCACCCAGTTTAGAATGGAAAAATAAGCACAAGGAGCTTAACTGTCAGCCATGGGTGCCAGAGAACAAGGTAGAGGAGCTGGAGAGATAGAATGCAGGTACAGTTCACAGAAATATCAGTTTAAATTATACATTTATTTGAGTAATGTTTGATATGGTTTGTTGTTCAGTACTAACTTTTAACTAATATTTTCTTTCATGTTATGTCCAATGTAACCTAAAAATATCTACAGCACTGAGAAAATTTGAACAACATGTGCACATGTGGCAAACCGGCTGTGCGCGTTTGCCAAACTCTGAAACTACGCAGCCGGTTTGCATTCGGTGGAAACAGCGCCGCTCAAAGTGAATGGCACAGATCCATATATGGCAATGGCTATTTGCATACAGGGCTACTGCAGCTCTGATTGGTTAAGGCACGAACTGAGTCGTGCCTGTGAAAGCAACAGTCCTACTCTTAATGCACTCTGCCTACAAGAACATATTTTGCACTGTTAGTTTTGCATACTGAAACAAACTTTGCATCGTTTTGTTTCGGGATATTACATTGAAAATGTCAAATATTGCGTTGATTCGATCACAATTCCCACAGTAAAGCGAAACCTCGATAGGGTTAACTAAAAGGGAAAACGGTAGAAAGTTAAGTGAAGTTCAATCTTGTGCTTCTCTGCTTGGGCTCATATTTCTTGTCAGGTGTCCAAGTGAAGCACATGCGAAGTTTAGAGGGAGCATTGGTTATGTCAGCCCTGGAAGCTAGGGACAGCCAATGAGTGAAAACACAGCTATTAGAACACATCTTAAAGAAGAGAAAAGGATAACTCAATTCAAGTTTGCTTTTTCCATCTGTTTAAAACCACAAGGCTTAAGAGTCCAGACCGAGTTCCAGTCACAGGAGGTTGGTGGGTCCTTATTTGGGGAGGACAGGCTCATGATAATGGCATCAGTGGAATGGTATCACATACGGTTTCCAGGTGTTTAAATGCTATTCCATTCGCTCCGTTTCAGCCATTATGAGCCGTCCTCCACTGCGGTCAGTGAGAGGGAGCATGCAGGCAACCTTCCCCTATGTTAGTGTTTCCAGATTTATATGAAATATGACCACTAATTAATTACAAGTGAAGTAGTTTTCCTTCCAAAAAGTGGTAATTCACATTTCTGTGTTGGAATGGTGTGGGCGTATACCGCTGATTTGCTGCAGGAGAGACTGGTGCACTTTACAACATAGATGGCTTCATGAGGAAAGACAATTATGTGAATATATTGAAGATCATCTCAAGACATCAGTCAGGAAGTTAAAGCTTGGTCGCCAATGGGTCATGACCCCAAGCATACTTCCAAAGTTGTGGCAAAATGACTTAAGGACAACAAAGTCAAGGTATTGGTGTGGCCATCCCAAAGCCCTGACCTCAATCCCATAGAAAATTGGTGGGCAGAACTGAAAAAGTGTGTGTGAGCAAGGAGGCCTCCAAACCTGACTCAGTTACACCAGCTCCACCAGGAGGAATGGGCCAAAATTATTGTGGAAGGCTACCCAAAACTTTTGACCCAAGGTAAACAATTTAAAGGAAATACACTCAATTAGTATTTGGTAGCATGTAAACTTCTGACCCACTGGGAATGCGATGAAATAAATCCTTCTCTAATATTATTCTTAATGAAGACTGGGAATTTTTACTAGGGTTAAATGTCAGGAATTGTGATACACCTTTAACCAATATATTTAAACTTCCATCTTCAACTGTATATATATATATATTTTTTTTTACCTACAAGACTGTACTAAACATAATCAATTAATAGTATTGTATCATCAAGGGGGGGCAATCCACAAGAAAGAAATTGCACAGACCAACATTTTATTGATGACTTCAGCATTACAAGAGCTGGTGTGTGTGTGGGGGGGTTCAGTATCAAATGATAAATAACTGTACTCAGGGTTGGACACAGTGCTCAACAAGTGCCTAAAGGCTTCTCTAGATCACAGGAACATTCTAGAACTCTGCATTTGAGTTCTAGAACATTCTATAAACACAGCCATTCTAGAATGCCTCTGTTCCAGAACATTCTAAATTAGAAGAACACAGTTCTAGAAGACCAGGCCGAGCATGCGCTCAGTGGGAGGTCCCTAGTCTTCTGACTCTCCAGGGCTTCTGATGTCATCTATCTTCAGGATCATTTTGACTACCTGTGTGGCCAGAGAGATCTGCTGCTTCTTCCCATGAAGAGTCTCAATAACATGCTGCTGCTTCATGTCTGGGGGAGAGAAGAGGGTCGACATCCATAACAGATTTATTTAGGAAAAGATCTAATGCTTTATATCAAGGATGTCAAACTCATTCCATGAAGGGCCCAGTGTCTGCTGCTTTTTCCCTGTCAATTGAAGAGAACCAGATGAGAGTTCCTTACTCACTAGTAACCTTAATTCACCAAGGTACAAGGGCTGAGCAAAAACCCAGACACTTGGCCCTCTGTGGAATGAGTTTGACACGTGCTTTATATTAAGTGTTAGGTAACATTGTAAATATACCAATCTTTTGTATATCCAAATAACTTTTATTAATCTACTTATTTTATTACATTTTCCACATTGTGATTCTGTCCTTACCGTTGGTGTTGAGGTGCAGACAGTCGATGCCCAGGGCTGGGTTGGACTCCGTGACCTGCCTGGCACGGACCTCAGTCATGGTCTGGATGGAGTTGAGCCCGCTGTTCTCTGCCAGGGCCATGGGGATCACCTCCAGGGCATCAGCAAACGCACGCATGGCATACTGCTCCAGAGATGGGCACTGCAGAAAGAATAGAGGGAGAGATGAGCACATGGCTTTGTTTCATGCTACAATACAAGGTTTTACAGCCTTCAGAAACTATTCATACCCTTTGCATTTTTCAACAACAACAATTTTTTTACAGCCTGGATTTAAAATGGATTAAATGTAGACGTGTCACTGGCCTACACCCAAAACCCCATAATGTCAAAGTGGAATTATATTTTTCTACATTTATACAAATGAAATAGAAATTACAAGCTGAAATGTATTGAATCAATAAGTAGGCAAGCCTAAATAAGTTCAAGAGTGAAAATGTGTTCAAGTCACATAAGTGTGCAACAAAATTTGAATGACTGACTATCTCATCCCGATACCCCACACACACAATTATCTATAAAGTCCCTCAGTCAAGCAGTGAATTTCAAACAGATTCACCCACAAAGACCAGGCATTTTCCAATGCCTTGCAAAGGGCACATATTGGTAGATGGGTAAACATAAAAACAGAATAACCCATTGAGCATGTTGAAGTAACACCATCCGAAGTTAATCAATACAATTTGCTCCAAACATACAACACCACCGAGAACCACTCTCCATATTTTCAAGCATAGTGGTGGCTGTGTCATGTTATGGGTATGCTTAATTGTTAAGGACTGGGAAGTTTTTCAGGATAAAAAAAATGATTACTAAGAGTTAGTTTTTGTTTGAAAATCTATGGGAAGATCTGAAAATGGCTGTCTAGCCATGAACAATAACATCTTCACAGAGCTTGAATATTTTATTCATTATGGGCAAATGTTGCACAATCCAAGTGTGCAAATCTCTTAGAGACTTATCCAGAAAGACTCAACAGCTGTAATCGCTGCCAAAGGTGATTCTAACATGTATTGTCTCAGGGGTTTGAATACTGATCTAAATTAAGATTGTTCACTTTTTCTTTTAAATGTAAAATGTTCCAAATGTGTAGATCACTGACAAAAAAAAAAGACAAAAGACAAACCCATTTATTCCCACTTTGTAACAACAAAATGTGGAAAATATTTAGGGCTGTGAATACTTTCTAAAAGGTACTGTAGATGTTTGACCGGTGTGTTAATGGTGTACACTGTACCTTGTCAGCGGCCTGGTTGACGGCGAGGGCACAGGCGATCTCAGAGGCTCCGCCCCCGTACACGATGCGGTTGTCCCTGACCAGGTTACGGATGACACACAGTGCGTCATGCAACGCGCGCTTAGCCTCCTCAATGATCTGACAGGGAAATAAATACAAATATACAAAACAATGGGACAGTTAATGCTGGGCTGCAATTAAAGCACACCGACAGCTCTCCAGGACCAGAATTGTCCACCCGAAAGAGATATCTCTGAACTGTCTACATAAACCGATTATCAGTCCCCTTAGCATCGTCAAACACTAGCAGTCCACCCACCATCTTGTTTCCTCCGCGGATGAAGATGGTGACTGCCCTGGAGTTCTTGCACTCCTCGATGACCAGCATGCGGTCCTTGGTGGTGCCGAAGCAGATCTCCTTGACGACGCCGGCTGAACCCAGCTTCTCGGCGGTCAGCTCAGAGAACCGTGGCACGATGCGGCCTCCTGTCGCTATGGCAATCAGCTGAGGCAGGGTGAAACGGAGGTTAGCAACGCAGGAATACACGGAGGGAAAATAAACTAACATTTCGCAGCTGAATGACATGATGTCCGCGTGTCTCACCTCGATCTCAGGTCCTCCGACCCAGCGGATGGCGGGCAGCTCATTCTGCAGCAGCAGGTGGTTAGCCTCGTCGTCGAAGCCCCACTGGCAGATGGCCAGGTTAGCGCCAGTATCCTTGATCTGAAAAAAAAAAAGTTACAATGACATTCAGTCAACTCTTATCTATAGTTTAGATTATATTTAATTAAATGAGGGTCCTTCATATACACATCTTCCAGTTAGTATGTTCCTGTCATTCAGTCAGCCTATCTCTACAACACAGCTGCTAAAGGGAAGTTATAAAAAGGTTGTGTGACTGACCTGTTTGATCATCTCCAGGAACTTGTCCTTCTCGTACTTCTGCAGGGCCTTGTATTCCTCCACACAGGTCACATCCAGCTTGTGCTTGGTCTTGGGCTTAGGGGGCTCAAACGGGCAGGTCAGGATGGCCATCTTTGTGTCTTTCAGGAGCTGAGGGGAGAAGGAGTAAAGGAGATGGTTGTAGAAGATAACTGGATGATTTACCTTGCTAAATACGATTTAAAAAGGGAGTGCTTTAGACTTGGATGGGCTAAAATAATTGTATCTTTAACCCACTGTTCCTAGGCCGTCATTGAAAATAAGAATTTGTTCTTAACTGACCTACCTAGTTAAATAAAGGCAAAATAAAATGTAAAAAATTAAATCTACAGAAATTGTCAGCTCTCACAAGCCCCATGTAAGACGAAGATCCTAGATGAGAGGTGAGAGAGCCGTGGTGCTGTATCCCCTGTCAATGTCAGAACACTCCACTGGGAACAGAGTGACTGGTGTAAGGGAGGGGAAGAGGAGTAACACACACTGCATCCTAGGTTTACATCGGAGGTGACAGCATAGGCGTGCTAACACTATGGCTGAGGCACCGCTGCCGTCTGTGTGTGGTTGTGTACCTTGGGCATCTGAGGGTGGCTGAACTCCTTGTCTACGATGACTCCCTTGATGAGCTGGGTGTCCTCCAGCTTGCCTCCCACCTTGCCCTCCATCTTGATCAGCTCAAAGTCCACGTCCTTACGGTTCATGTCCGCCACCGTTAGGACGGCGTTCACCGCGATCTCCGCCATCTGTCTGTGGCAGCGGTTGATCCTGAAAGAAGGAAGATGGGGAGAGAAATGTATGAGACCTCATGAAACCAACGGTCAGGTTCATAAATTATACACGTATGCCATCACATCTGGGCCAAACCAATTTGTGCAAAGAGCTCAAAACCCTACACCACGTTGCCATGCCAATAGCAAGCTGGACCATAACTGACATTTCTGAAAGTTGTCATGAAAACCACACAAAAAAGCACCAACTTCCAGTAAAACTCACACTTTGGAACCTAGTGTGGTCATGGCGGTCTGGATGAGCGGCTCTGTGTTGCTGGGGTCGTAAGGAAAAGTCTCGCTAATCTTGTCCAGCTGCGCGATGGCAATCTTGGCGGCCTGGTCGTAACCGTCAGAGATACGGATGGGGTGGATGCCCCTGTCCAGCAGCTGCTCTGCCTCCTCCAGGAGAGCACCAGCCAGCACTGGAGGGGGGGGTTTGTTTGGATGAGTGTACCAATATGATTCTGCATTGATTAACAATTGTATCATAGAAAGAATTGCAGGTAATGTGCATGGCTTTCAGAAATTGTCAGCTCTCTCACAAGCCCCATGTAAGACAAAGATCCTAGATGAGAGGTGAGAGAGCCGTGGTGCTGTATCCCCTGTCAATGTCAGACCACTCCACTGGTGACAGAGTGTCTGGTGTAAGGGAGGGGAAGATGAGCACTCTGCAATTTTAATCCAATGTCTGGATTGGCACAAAAAAAAGTAACCAGGAGTAGTCTACCATCCAATGTTTTTTAATTTTTAAAACTAGGTAAGTCAGTTAAGATCAAATTCTTATTTACAATGACAACCTACTAACAGGGTAGAGATGCAATAGACCCCAATTGTTTAATTAATAAGCTAATGAGTCAAAGATCAATCTGGGAGACTCAAATATATAGGGGACCATACCAACGACTCCGGTGGTCCCATCTCCAATCTCGTCGTCCTGAGACTTGGAGAGCTCCACCATGAGCTTGGCGATCTGGTGGTCCACATCCATCATGCTGAGGATGGTGGCTCCGTCGTTGGTGACAGTCACCTCCCCATCCCTGTCAACCATCATCTTGTCCAGGCCTAATGAAGTGAAGGTGGGAGGTTAAATGTACTTCCAAGATGAATATGTAGCCTTAGGTAGCTGTTACTGTGTTAAGTAACCAGAGGGGTAGAGCACACAAAAATACTAGCAGTGGCTTTATCACAGCGCTGTGAATGAATAAGCTTCGGTGTGGCTGTTTGGGCTTACCGTTTGGTCCTAGTGACGTCCTCAGCGTCGAGGCAACCGCCTTTGCTGCCATGATGTGAGACTGCAAAACACAAAAGCAAACCTGGTGAATTTCTTCACTGCGGCTAAGGGAGGGATGCTGCAGGAATGATCAACTAGGTAGATGGCCATGTCCGTGCAAATTAATGTTTGACAACTTGACGTCGGTCAAACTCTCAATCAGGGTCAAGAAGCAACTGACAAACCTTTCATCTAGATTAGACCGCTAACTTTGGCTAAGCTACTTAACTAGCGAACTAGTTAACGTTAGCTGCATGACAGCATACGCACGTTCAACAAAACCAAACTATGAATTACACTTTATGTATTATTCATCATAACTAAGTGAGAAAACACATAACGTATGATAACATTAACTAGTTAAATGATTCCATTGTTTATTTGACAACCAGCCGCGACTCACTGGCCTCTTCAGAAAATAAGCACATGGGCAGACTTAGCATGCCGTAGCTAATCGGCTAACTAGCCAACTTGTACAACATAAATGAAAGATAACATTCTGAGCCAATCAAATGGTAACTATCAATCCAGAATAACTAAAAATACTTGCTAGCCAACTAAACTAAGTGGGTCTGAAGTTGCAAAGTGTTTTGCAAATGTGCCTTGGTAAGATGCTGAACCATGAATGAAGTGCCATGCTAGCTAACGGGACCTGCTAAATCCATTGTACCTTTAGTGCATCAAGGCCCGATAAGCGAGTCTTCTTATCCTGGTCTTTGATGATGATGAACGGCCGTCCATACTCATCGAACGCGAGCTGCCCCATAGCGGACATTTTTGGCTGAAATACGGCGACACTTCAGAAGTGTCCAATGGCTGAAATTCAGACTATTATCGGTGAAAAAGTGGAGTGTTGCTGAACACTTGGTCGCACGGGTCTGCCGGCGACTTCTGGAAGGATCTCAGGGCGGGGAGGGCGAGACAAAGTGGGGAGGGGGAGGTTGATTCGATTTTTTTTTTTTTACTATATTATGAACATAGATTTCAGTTGCCTTTTATACAATTAACGGTTTGAGAGAGATGTTGTGCATAAAATGTTTTCATTTACTTTATTTTCCAAATCCCTCCTATTATGCCGTTGCCAAATGAATTCTTCCAGTCTCGCGATTCTATCACTCTAATCTCGCGGTGTAGTCGAGGCGTCTTTGCTGCTAAAGTTGAAAAGTGTGCTGAAAATGTTGTATCAAGGAGTTTATAACTCCGTAACTGTATTTGTTTTATAATGTTTTGGGGTGAATACGTATATATTTTTAGCAAACTATCAGACAGCTCATTTAGCAGTTTTACTGGTATCGTCAAGCTCTTTCCCAGGCTTGAGTAAATTGTCCAGAAAAGTGAATTCAATATTTGGCTTGTGACCTAACGTTGCCATTTTTGTCTGTCAGTTCCACCAAATAAATTATATCGGACTCCACCACTGAGTTTAGTAGCTGGTCAGTGTCCAGAGCTGGAAGACTGGCACACAGGAGTTTTAACCGCTATCTTGCCTGTCAGTCCTGATAAGCAGAGAGCTGTTCTCCAAAAGCATCCTCATATCAGAGAAAAGCAGTTCGTGTTATGTTAACCGTTAGATAAATAAATGGACACAAATCCACGTGCATTAGGACAGCCTGTTCCTTCCTGGTGTATGTCGTGCGTCACAAGTGACGTAACTTCTGGGTAGGATTTGTACTGTGCTGAACGTGTTCAAAGGTTTATACAATGTTACAAAAGGAATTCCACTGGGATCTGCTACGAGCTCTTCAACTTTCCAATCGTGTAGGTAAGATGCATGAAATGTACTCAGTCGTGGATGATCTAGTATGGAATTCAGTTTTACTTGGCTCTGTTTTTAATCTGTTATCGAGTTGAAATGGAAGGATCAGTGTCAGTACGGATAATGCTTCTCAGTTTCTGCACAATGTTCCTATTGTCATCAACAAAACAATGTTGCCACAACAATTTATAGATTTGCTTGCAATAACGTAAAGTTTCACTGACTTTTGCTGTTTCCACTTGTCCAGCAGAATGCCTTGTGAGTTAAAGCCTCGGTTCCTGGTTCTGTACGGGTCTCAGAAAGGCCAGGCCCAGTCCATAGCGGAGGGGATAGCTGACGAGGCCGAGGAGAGGGGACTGTTTGCTGATATCTGCTGCTTGAGTGAAGGACACAAGGTAATGTTATCAAAGACAAAAGAGTGTCAACCTGCCCTCCATGGCATGCATTCCAATGCAGGCACAACACCTACAATGGGAAACATCGCCAACAATCGATCTGCTAAGGAAACTTAACTAGGCCTATGTATGAGTGTATTTGTGGTAGATGTTGTTACTGGCCTCCTCTATTCTCATGTGAATAACTGATCCTGTTTTGTGTATCCCACCCTCAGTTTAACTTGGAGAAGGAGAGTTCTCCTGTGGTGTTCGTTGTGTCGACCACAGGGGATGGGGACCCACCAGATACAGCCCAGAAGTTTGTCAAGAGAATCAAGAAAAAGACCCTGCCCCGTGACCTCTATGCACACCTCTGCTATGCTTTTTTAGGTAAAGAAGAATTGTGTGTCTCAGACGAAATGCCTAGTGCTGAGATAAATTGCTACTATGGCTTTAAAGTAAGATTTATTGTGTTGATGGTCAATATCTCTGTTTTTTTCTCTGCTCCAGCTCTGGGCGATACAAACTATGCAGATTTCTGCAAATGTGGGAAGACTATTGACAGCCGTCTACTGGATCTTGGTGCTAAACATTTCTATGCAACAGGACATGCAGACGACGGTGTAGGGTAAGGCCCAAGGTTTTTGAATTGGGAAAATAATACATATACTAAAATAATACTGCATGTCTACATGTTGTTGTATGAGAAACAGTTTAACTCCTGGCACTCACCTAAGAATCTACATGTTGATGTATGAGAACCACTTTAAATCCTGGCACTCACCTAAGAATCTTTAAAGTAGGGGTACAATTAAAGTGGCATGAATAGAGAAAGACTTTTAATGTACTTTCCCCACGTACCTCCTGTCACCTCGTTTGTGTTGTGTGGCACGTTATCTTTCGGTTCCATCACACTGCTTATCTCTGAGTCTGAATAGTCTTTGCTTTTTGTCCAGGCTTCAGTTGGTAGTGGCATCTTAGGGGCTGTCTCATGTTAATAGTTTAGCTCTTAATCCAAACCGTGTGTGTGTGTGTGTGTGTGTGTGTGTGTGTGTGTGTGTGTGTCCAGGCTCGAGTTGGTGTTGGACCCCTGGCTTGAAGGACTGTGGGAGGCGATCAGAGAAGCGTTATCCAAGATGGCCGCCCCTCAGCCTGAGAGAGATGGCCATGTTAGGGACCAGAGAGTATCGTCGAACGAAACGCCGGAATCGTCAGCAACAGACATCAAACTCCACCTCCTGAGTCTCAACGAATCAGAATCCCAGATCACCAAATCCCTCACAACAGCAGCGAGTGCTAAGACTGATTCTTTGGCTGTTTTGGCATCAGAGACCGGGAGCTCAGTTACTGATCTCATAACGGTGTCAGCGACCGATAACACTGGGACTGCTCTTAAACTTGATAGTGTTGTCTCTGAACGCAAGTCAGTGTTGACGACACAGAGTGGACAGACTGGGGCTCCCCCTGCTGTTGTAGAGGCCTCTCTGACACGATCCTTGCCTCCGCTGTCTGAGTTGGCCCTCAACATCCCAGCTCTGCCTCCACCCTACCTGGATGTCATGCTTCAGGAAGCCACCATAGAAGAAGAGGTGGGTTGTCTCTCAACTCATATTTGTTTGAATTCTAACATCACTAGATCCTCATATCCTGTCCCTTCCCAGACCAATGCTCCGGTCAGTAAGGAGACTCTTCACGAGGTTCCCATCTCCAGGGCAGTCCAGCTGACCAGAGACGACTCAGTTAAAACAGCCCTTCTGATCGAGATGGACATCTCAGTGAGTGGCCGTCCCAATCTTACAACATGGTTTTTCATATAGAGACCAATAGATAGGTCAATAGATCGAAATGGTGGTTAAAGTAGTTTCTTTACTCCATCCTCTCCTTTGTGTTCCCAGTCCCACCCTATGGCCTACCAGCCTGGGGACTCGCTTGATGTGCTCTGCCCTAACAGAGCCTCCGAGGTGGGGGAGCTGCTCCGTAGACTGGGCCTAGAAGATCAGAAGAGCAACCGCATCCAGCTCTCACTACAAAAAGAAACCAAGAAGAAAAGTATGCTGTGTTTTTTTTATAGTCTCTATATACTATATACCTCTAGTGATGACATTAAACAAATATATTACAACTCTATGTAACTACACACAGTATATGTAATCGATGTAAAATGTGACCCAGTGTTGTTTCCCTCCAGCTGCTCAGATCCCCTCCTACATCCCAGAGAACAGCACTCTGCACTACCTGCTCACCTGGAGTCTGGAGATCAGGACTGTCCCTAAGAAGGTCCCTTCTCCTTTCACTTCCTATACCTGAACTAGCCAGTCCAGAACCCGACTGTAAAAGTTTACTGCACTGCAGTAAGATAGACACTCTAGGTCCTTCTGAGCGTGTGTGGCAGACAGCTAAGGTTGCAGTGTTGGCAGGTGCAGTATGGTGCAGGAATGTTGCCTGGGTGCCAAGTCTGTCTCTGCCTCAGCCAACTTGCCATTGTCTTGTTTGTCAATGTAACAATGTAACAACTTCCAGCAGTCCAGAGAAAACTACAAATAAGAACTATTTTTTTAAAGTTACATTTAAAAAATTAAAAAAATTAATTAGGCAAGTCAGTTAGGGACAAATTCTTATTTACAATGACGGCCTACCCCGGCCAAAACCGGGCGACGCTGGGCAAATTGTGCACCGCCCTATGGGACTCCCAATCACGGCCGGTTGTGATTCAGCCTGGATTCGAACCAGGGTCTGTAGTGATGCCTCTAGCACTGAGACGCAGTGCCTTAGACCGCTGCACCCCTCGGGAGCCCAAACTATACTATCTGGGACAATAGGCTCTGTGCTATGTGGTGTGTAATGCTACTTAGTATTTTCTCAGGCGTTCCTCCGTTCCCTGGTGGAGTGTACAGGAGACAGTGGTGAGAAGAGGAGACTACAGGAGCTGTGTAGTAAACAGGGATCAGCCGACTACAACCTCTATGTCAGAGACCACAACCTCGGCCTATTGGACCTGCTCACAGCTTTCCCCGCCTGCCAGCCCCCTCTCAGCCTCCTCATAGGTCAGAGAACGCTCCCTCTCCTGTCGGTCATAATGTATGAGCTAATCAGAGGGCATTGTTTAGCTTTTACACATCACAAAACATGTCTCTAGTTTCTAATGGTCAATACAGTGAGCGTATCAAAGTGGTGTACTGGTATTCCTCATCTAACCAGCAGAGGGCAGTATAGCCTCAGTGAATGCAGGTTCAATATACTTTTCCATAGAGCGTTTTCCCTCAACTTACCTCTTTTTTTTTCTTCTTTTTTTTTCTCCCCTTCTTTTTTGACCCAACTTGAATTTTTACAAACATTTTATTGAATCCTAATTTACCAAACCAATCTTCCTGCATGGCTTCAATCAAGTCTTGATCTATAGGACCGCAAAAAGGAAATAGTTAAATTGCAAATTTTGCGACCCATCAGTGGTTCCATCCTGTCTCACCATTTGGTCACCCCTGACACACACAACTATTGGCTGTAGACAGTTAGACTTTATAGTGTCTCATGGCATAAAGCCTAGACTCGCGCTGAGGATTACTTATGTACATTTGTTTGAAGCCAGTTGGGAAATGCCCTTTCCATCAGATCAATACATATTGTACATAAAAGTAATCTAATACTCATAAAAAATACTTAGACTAGAACTGTGTTATGTGTCCCATTTGCACTTGTAATGTCCAGCCCTTATGGTGACATATATAAGGCTTCAGCTTATATCTCCCTCACTAACGTTAAGCATCTCCCTCACTAACGTTAAGCATCTCCCTCACTAACGTTAGGCATCTCCCTCACTAACGTTAGGCATCTCCCTCACTAACGTTAGGCATCTCCCTCACTAACGTTAGGCATCTCCCTCACTAACGTTAGGCATCTCCCTCACTAACGTTAAGCATCTCCCTCACTAACGTTAAGCATCTCCCTCACTAACGTTAAGCATCTCCCTCACTAACGTTAAGCATCAGCTGTCAGAGCAGTTTACCGATCATTGCACCTGTACACAACCCATCTGTAAATAGCCCACCCAACTACCTCATCCCCATATTGTTATTTATTTTTGCTCTTTTGCACCCCAGTATCTCTACCTGCACATCATCATCTGCACATCTATCACTCCAGTGTTAATGCTAAATTGTAGTTACTTCGCCACTATGGCCTAGTTATTGCCTACCTCCCTAAACTTACTTAATTTGCACACACTGTGTATAGACTTTTTCTATTGTGTTATTGACTGTACGTTTGTTTATTCCATGTGTAACTCTGTTGTTTTTGTCGCACTGCTTTGCTTTATCTTGTAAAGGTGAAATAAAAAGCAGCAACACCTTTTCAGTAGAAGAACCGGACGATACAGAAATTTGGACATGTTTAAATGGGGACATGCGTACCCTGGTGAAGAATGTGCTGGTGGAAGCGTTTTGGGTCCACTAGCTGTTGCTGGGGTCCTGTCATAGACTATCCTACTATATTTCACAGGGTCATAGCTACGGAGCTGTGGAGGGCAGGCCAGGGGTTAACGATCGCTACATCTCTGACTGTCTGTGTTAAAACACATTTACTGGCCTCGTGGTGTCCCATTAGGTTTGACTGAGTGAGTTTAAGGTGGAGTAACACTCTGTGCCTAATTATTATCTTTCCTGTGGCATTGAGTCTCCTAGCTACAGATGCTGTGGAATATAAAGGGCAAAGAAGGGATTTGTAATTGTAATCCACTTTGTGGTTATTATTTTTCCTCTTTGTGTAATGGACAGAAATGAGATGTCACTCAGAGTGAAATATCTCTGACGCTACTATAAAAGATGAAGGGAATATCTTGTGATATGCATCAGATTCCTTCTTCCAGTGATGTCATGTGACCCCCCGTTGTCTGTGATAGAAGGTTTACTGTCAGAACTTGGAGGCCGGGCTGTAGACCATCAGGGAGGGGATGAGACGGTTAATGACCATGTTAAACCTGTAGATGAGAATGGCAGGGGGAGATTACAGCAGTGCCTGGGGGAGATGGATACACCAGGTGTCAGTGATACATCCTGCCCCGTTTCCTGTAGTAGAGTCAGTGGTACATCCTGACCCGTTTCCTGTAGTAGAGTCAGTGATACATCCTGACCCGTTTCCTGTAGTAGAGTCAGTGATACATCCTGACCCGTTTCCTGTATCGAGTCAGTGATACATCCTGAGTTTCAGTTGATACATCCTGACCCGTTTCCTGTAGTAGAGCCAGTGATACATCCTGACCCGTTTCCTGTAGTAGAGCCAGTGATACATCCTGACCCGTTTCCTGTAGTAGAGTCAGTGATACATCCTGACCCGTTTCCTGTAGTAGAGCCAGTGATACATCCTGACCCGTTTCCTGTAGTAGAGCCAGTGATACATCCTGACCCGTTTCCTGTAGTAGAGCCATGATACATACACCCGTTTCCTGTAGTAGAGCCAGTGATACCGTTTCCTGTAGTAGAGCCAGTGATACATCCTGACCCGTTTCCTGTAGTAGAGCCAGTGATACATCCTGACCCGTTTCCTGTAGTAGAGCCAGAGCCAGTGATACATCTGACCCGTTTCCTGTCTGACCCGTTTCCTGTAGTAGATACACCCGTTTCCTGACCCTGACCCGTTTCCTAGAGCCAGTGAGAGTAGAGCCAGTGATACATCCTGACCCGTTTCCTGTAGTAGAGCCAGTGATACCTGAGTTTCCTGAGTAGAGCCAGTGATACATCCTGACCCGTTTCCTGTAGTAGAGCCAGTGATACATCCTGACCCGTTTCCTGTAGTAGAGTCAGTGATACATCCTGACCCGTTTCCTGTAGTAGAGTCAGTGATACATCCTGACCTGTTTCCTATAGTAGAGCCCAGGTAGTCCAGCTGTTCTGGTTCTCTCTCCTCTCTAGTTGTATTGGTTACCTTTTAGGGTTGAAGTGAATAGTGGGTTGAGGGTATTTTATCACATAAATACTGAGATTGTAGTAGATCTTCTTCACCCGCTCTAACCATTACATTTGACATATTTAGCAGACTCTTATTTAGAGCGACTTACTCTGGGGGGGGGGGGGTATACCCTGGTATTTCAAGCACCGTGCTCTACCAACTGAGCCACACCGTACCCAACTATTATAACTCTTCCTGTACCATATTCCTCAGAGGCCTCATTCCCAGACTCCAAATTACCTCAAAAGAGGGCACCTTCAAATGCTGACATTGAAATATGGTGGACATGAACTATCTCCATCCTACATGCACCACATCTACACTCTGGGGATATGAAAAAACGACATTATTTTATGAATACAGAAGGATGCCCTAAAATAAATGTGTGTGTGTGTGTGTGTGTGTGTGTGTGTGTGTGTAACAAGGAAATAGGACTTGGAGGTTGGGTGGGTGGATCTCAACTCGGCTCCTTTTACGTCGTTGTCAGTGATCTACATAGAAAGGTGACACGATGGATTCCTCCTTACGGTAATATCCTCTCACCTGACGCATTTTCCTTTTTTATTTCAGAACATTTGCCCAAACTGCAACCAAGACCGTACTCCGCGGCAAGGTAAGCTGTTGTACTAGGGCGGCAGGTAGACTAGTGGTTAGAGCGTTGGGCTGGGAAGTGAAAGGTTGCTGGCTACACTACCCGAGCCTGCTAGTTGAAAAATCTGTCTATGTGCCCTTGAACAAGGCACTTAACCCTCATTTGTACTGGAACAAGATTATGGTATACAGTCACTTATTTAGCCTCTACGTACTGGAACAGTGGTATACAGTGGTGGGAAAAGTACCCAGCTGTCATACTTGAGTAAAAGTAAAGATACCTTAATAGAAAATGACTAAAGTAAAATTTTACTTGAGTTCGTCTAAAAGTATTTGGTCTAAAATATAGTTTAGTATCAAAAGTAAATGTCATTGCTTATTAAGTATTAAAAGTATAAATATTTTCAAATTCCTTATTTTAAGCAAACCAGATCAGAGGCAGTAGGGATGACCAGGGATGTTCTCTGTTTAGTGAGTCCTCCAGATCAGAGGCAGTAGGGATGATCAGGGATGTTCTCTGTTTAGTGAGTCCTCCAGATCAGAGGCAGTAATGATGACCAGGGATGTTCTCTGTTTAGTGAGTCTGCCAGATCAGAGGCAGTAGGGATGACTAGGGATGTTCTGTGTTTCGTGAGTCCTCCAGATCAGAGGCAGTAGGGATGACCAGGGATGTTCTGTGTTTCGTGAGTCCTCCAGATCAGAGGCAGTAGGGATGACCAGGGATGTTCTGTGTTTCGTGAGTCCTCCAGATCAGAGGCAGTAGGGATGACCAGGGATGTTCTGTGTTTCGTGAGTCCTCCAGATCAGAGGCAGTAGGGATGACCAGGGATGTTCTGTGTTTCGTGAGTCTTCCAGATCAGAGGCAGTAGGGATGACCAGGGATGTTTGGTTGATGAGTGCATCAATTGGACCATTTTCCTGTCCTGCTAAGCTTTCCAAATGTAACTAGTACTTTTGGGTGTCAAGGAAAATGTATGGATTTAAAAAGTACAATATTTTCCCAAGGAATGTAGTAAAGTAAAAGTAGTCAAATATATAAATGGTAAAATACAGATACCCCAAAAAACAACTTAAGTAGTACTTAAAAGTATTTTTACTTCAGTACTTCACTGATGGTATACAGTCACTTATTTACCCTCTACATACTGGAACAAGATAGTGACTTCATATATATTCTCCACTATGTCTCCTAATCTGTTACTCTATCTCTTCTTCTTATTTCTTTTCTTCTTCTTTCTTCTTCCTCCAGCTCCAGTTTAAGACATCCAGGTCGGCTGCACTTTGTTTTCAACATCATAGAGTTCCCAGCATGCGCATGGAGACCCGTGGGGAGGCGTGGCCTGTGTACTGGTTGGCTCTCTGACCTAGTTGATCCCATCCTGGTGCACCCTGGGAAGGCTCAGTCCTCCAGCACCCCAGCCCTCCCTAAGGTGAGTAGAGGAGTCACCTGTGTCTAGGCATGTGTGTGCATACAAACTTAACATGTAAAGTGTTGGTCCCATGTTTCAAGAACTGAAATAAATGTTATTTCTCTCATTTTGTGCACCAATTAGTTTACATCCCTGTTAGTGAGTATTTCTCCTTTGACAAGATAATGCATATGTGGCATATCAAGATGCTGATTAAACAGCATGATTATTACACATTATTATGTCCTGGGGACATTAAAGGCCCCTCTAAAATGTGCAGTTTTGTCACACAACACAATGCCACAGGTGTCTCAAGCTTTGAAGGAGTGTGCAATTAACATGCTGACTGCAGGAGTTTCTCTACCATAAACCTCCATAAGCCTCCAACATTGTTTTAGAGAATTTGGCAGTACGTCCAACCAGCCTCACAACCGCAGACCACGTGTAACCACGCCAGCCCAGGACATCCACATCCGGCTTCTTCACCTGAGGGATCGTCTGAGACCAGCCACCCAGACAGCTGATGAAACTGTGGGTTTGCACAACCGAAAGATTTCTGCACAAATTGTCAGAAACCGTCTCAGGGAAGCTCTTCTGCAAGCTCGTCGTCCTCACCATGGTCTTGACCTGACTGCAGTTCAGCATCGTAATCAACTTCAGTGGGAAAATGCTCACTTTTTATGCCACTGCTCTTTATGGATGAATTCCGGTTTCAACTTTACCGGGCAGACAGCATGTATGGCGTTGTGTGGACGAGTGGTTAGCTGATGTCAGTGTTGTGAACAGAGTGCCCCATGGTGGCGGTGGGGTTATGGTATAGGCAGGCATAAGCTATGGACAACGAACACAATTACATTTTATCGATGGTCATTTGAATGCACAGAGGTACCGTGATGAGATCCTGAGGCCCGTTCTCGTGCCGTTAATTCACCGCCATCACCTCCGGTTTCAGCATGATAATGCACGGCCCCACGTCGCAAGGATCCTGGAAGCTGAAAACGTCCCAGTTCTTCCATGGCCTGCATACTCACATGTCACCCATTGAGCATGTTTGGGATGCTCTGGCTCTATGTGTGCGACAGTGTGTTCCAATTATCCAGCAATTTCGCACAGCCATTGAAGAAGAGTGGGACAACATTCCACAGGCCACAATCAACAGCCTGATCAACTCTATGTGAAGGAGATGTGCTGCGCTGCACAAGGCAAATGGTGGTCACACCAGATACTGACTGGTTTTCTGATCCACACCCCTACCTTTTTTACAGCTATCTGTGACCAACAGGATCTGTATTCCCAGTCATGTGACATCCATAGAATAGGGCCTAATTAATTTATTTCAATTGACTGATTTCCATATGAACTGTAGCTCAGTAAAAGCTTTTGAAATTATACGAGTGTATAGGTGTGACATAAACACTTTTTGACCTTTGACCTCAGGTCCATGTGTGTGTGCGTCAGAACTGCTCCTTCCGCCTGCCCTCTGACCTCTCCAAACCCTTCATCATGATTGGACCAGGCACCGGGGTTGCACCCTTCATTGGATTCCTACAACAAAGGTACAGCCCACAAATATTGAGGATTCGTACTAAGCATGTTACTGTTGTGTTTTAAGTGATGCTTGTTTATCTGGTCAGTAAGTAAAATGTATTTGTTTGAGTTGTGAAGGCCAACTCTGTGTGAAGTTTTCTCTATGGCTCAAGAACAACGACATGAAATCACCAGGCTGCTATAACAACCGTGATGCAACAGGAGTGTGTTAAATGTTTACTGTTCAAGTACACCATCAATGTAATATGAACAATTCTTAAGCGATGTCATGTGTAAGTAACGCAAAAACGTGTGTGTCCAATAAGTCTGGTGGTAATTAGAGGTCGATCGATAATGTTTTTTCAACACCAATACCGATTTATTGGAGCACCAAAAAAAGCATGATTTTTTAATATTTTTAAATATATATATATATATATATATACTTGTAATGATGACAATTACAACAATACTGAATGAATAATGAAATATAATACATAAATAAAATCTATTTAGTCTCAAATAAATAATGAAACATGTTCAAATTGGTTTAAATAATGCAAAAACCGTGTTGGAGAAGAAAGTAAAAGTGCAATATGTGCCATGTAAGAAAGCTAACATTTAAGTTCCTTGCTCAGAACATGAGAACATATGAAAGCTGGTGGTTCAATTTTCCCAGTTCTTTAATATTCCCTGTTAAGAAGTTTTAGGTTGTAGTTATTATAGGAATTATGACTCGTCGACTATTTCTCTCTACCATTTTGTATTTCTTACAGTTGAAGTTTGACGTTTACATACACTTAGGTTGGAGTCATTAAAACTTGTTTTTCAACCACTCCACAAATTTCTTGTTAACTGACTTTTGGCAAGTCAGTTAGGACATCTACTTGGTGCGTGACACAAGTAATTTTTCCAACAATTGTTTACAGACAGATAATTCACTGTATCACAATTCCAGTGGGTCAGAAATTTACATACACTAAGTTGACTGTGCCTTTAAACAGCTTGGAAACATACAGAAAATGATGTCATGGCTTTAGAAGCTTCTGATAGGCTAATTGACATCATTTTAGTCAATTGGAGGTGTACCTGTGGATGTATTTCAAGGCCTACCTTCAAACTCAGTGCCTCTTTGCTTGACATCATGGGAAAAATCTAAATAAATCTGCCAAGACCTCAGAAAAAAAAATGTTGTCCTCCACGAGTCTGGTTCATCCTTGGGAGAAATGTCCTCTGGTCTGATGAAACAAAACTGTTTGGCCATAATGACCATTGTTATGTTTGGAGGAAAAAGGGGGAGGCTTGCAAGCCGAAGAACACCATCCCAACCATAAAGCATGGGGGTGGCAGCATCATGTTGTGACGGTGCTTTACTGCAGGAGGGACTGGTGCACTTCACAAAATAGACGGCATCATGAAGATGGAAAATAATTTGGATATATTGAAGCAACATCTCAAGACATCAGTCAGGAAGTTAAATCTTGGTCACAAATGGGTCTTCCAAATGGACAATGACCCCAAGCATACTTCCAAAGTTGTGGCAAAATGGCTTAAGTCAAGGTATTAGAGTGGCCATCACAAAGCCCTGACCTCATTTCTATAGAAACTTGTGGGCAGAACTGAAAAAACGTGTGCGAGCAAGGAGGCCTACAAACCTGACTCAGTTACACCTGCTCTGTAAGGAGGAATGGGTCAAAATTCACCCAATTTATTGTGGGAAGCTTGTGGAAGGCTACTTGAAACGTTTGACCCAATTTAAAGACCATGCTATCAAATACTAATTGAGTGTATGTAAACTTCTGACCCACTGGGAATGTGCTGAAGTAACTCATTCTCTCTACTATTATTTTGACTTTTCACAATCTTAAAATAAAGTGCTGATCTTAAGACAGATTTTTTTTTTATTAGGATTAAATGTCAGGAATTGTGAAAAACAGAGGTTAAATGTATTTGTCTAAGGTGTATGTAAACTTCCGACTTCAACTGTATACCTTTGACTAATGGATGTTCTTATAGGCACTTTAGTATTACCAGCCTAATCTCGGGAGTTGATAGGCTTGAATTCAGCACTGTGCTTCAAGCATTGCTAAGAGCTGCTTGCAAACACAGTAAAGTGCTGTTTGAATGAATGCTTATGAGCCTGCTGCTGCCTACCACCACTCAGTCAAACTGCTCTATCAAACATCAAATCATAGACTTAATTATAATAAACACACAGAAATGCCAGCCTTTGGTCATTTAATATGGTCAAATCCGGAAACTATAATTTCGAAAACAAAACGTTTATTCTTTCAGTGAAATACGGAACCATTCCGTATTTTGTCGAACAGGTGGCATCCCTAAGTCTAAATATTGCTGTTACATTGCACAACCTTCAATGTTATGTCATAATTATGTAAAATTCTGGCAAATGAATAACGGTCTTTGTTAGGAAGAAACCCAGTTCACAACGAGCCAGGAGGCCCACACTGCTGCATAAACCCCGACTCTGCTCACACTGAACACAAGAGACGTGACACAATTTCCCTAGTTAATATTGCCTGCTAACATGCGTTTATTTTAACTGAATATGCAGGTTTAAAAATATATATACTTCTGCGTATTGATTTTAAGAAAGGATGTTTGGTTAGGTACATTTGTGCAATGAATGTGCTTTTTTTTTTTGCAAATGCGCTTTTGCTAAATCATCAGCCATTTGGCGAAGTTGATGTCGGCTGTGATTCGATGATAAATTAACAGGCACCGCATTGATTATATGCAACGCAGGACAAGCTAGTTAACTACACATGGTTGATGATATTACTAGGTTAACTGGCGATTATGTGAGGATTGATTTGTTTTTTTTATAAGATAAGTTTAATGCTAGCTAGCAACTTACCTTGGCTCCTTGCAGCCACAAGGTCCTTTCGACGCTGCACTCGCGTAACAGGTGGTCAGCCTGCCACGCAGTCTCCTCGTGGAGTAACAGGTGGTCAGCCTGCCACGCAGTCTCCTCGTGGAGTAACAGGTGGTCAGCCTGCCACGCAGTCTCCTCGTGGAGTAACAGGTGGTCAGCCTGCCGCCCAGTCTCCTCGTGGAGTAACAGGTGGTCAGACTGCCACGCAGTCGCCTCGTGGATTACAATATAATCGGCCATAATCGGCAGATAATCGGCCTATTACAGATTGTTATGAAAGACTGATTAATCAGGGCTGATTTCAAGTTAACTCCAGTGATAATGTGCCAAACAGAGCTGGGATTAACACTAGTTCTTCAATGAAACTACGTGTAAGATGAAATGAGCTGTAAACGCCAATCGAAGGTCCATTGTGTGTTCTACCTCCTAATGGTTAAAGGAGTAATCTGCAGGTACCACATCCATGTTTTTGCTTATAAATTGATGATATGTAAAATTGATTTAAACTTAAATTGTTTTAAGTTTTTACAAATGGTTTAGTTCAACTGTCGTACCCCATCAGAACCCAAAATATAAGCTTGTTTTATTTACTCCAATGTTTGTAAACGATGCAAATATAAACAAATACTTAATAGCCCCATAACATGGTTAAAACTATAATGTTGTATGTCGTGGATGGTCAGTCCTTGCATCCATAGCTGTGTCTATGAATTTGAGAGTGGTTACCTTTCTCTAGCCGCATCCCTCAGCTTTTTACAGAAACCATTTATTGTTTCAACTGCGGATTGCCCCTTTTTTAATGTCAGTATTTGGAGCGAGTAAAGCTGATCCTAGATCTGAGCCTGAGGGCAACTCCCCCCTGAGGTAATAAGTCAAGCGTTTCCAGAGATGTTGGCTGTCTGTCTGGTGTTTATGACTTCGGGAATACGGAGACGTATCGATTTGAATGTGAAGAGGTCTGTAGACCGTCTGTGTCAATGTAAATCATAGCTGGTCATTACTGGGAAGTGCACCGCGGCTCAGACACGGTCACGCCACCTGCCAACTATGAGTGTGCGTGGTTGATGAATGGCTCATGTTGCTAGGTTCAGCTACACCGACCTGTCAGCGTCGCCATGGTGCATGTTCTCCCCTGACATCACTACACAGTTGTGCCCTCCTTTTCAGGGCACGTTAGTTGACATAGTTTTTAAGCTTTTATATTTTCTTGTTACCTATCAACTAAAGGAATCCATGTTTCTTGGCACAACTCAAGCTTTAGCCTGGACCCAGAGTGGTGGCTCTCCAGTCTCTTTTAGTTGAGTAGATGTCAGTGCAGTCAGGATTGTCAGTTCTTGTATGGAGTCCCATGTATCCATCACGATTTACATGAGGTGTCCTCTTGCATGTGAAAAGTTCATCAGATTAGCGATGACATATCGGTCACGTTCCTTTCAAACCTGATTTGATATAACGGGGACTTTCCACTTTATAGCGTTCAGAAATGTTTTCATGTCTACAATAACAGCCTTCAGTAACATGTAGGTATATAGCAGCCTTCAGTAACATGTAGGTATATAGCAGCCTTCAGTAACATGTAGGTATATAGCAGCCTTCAGTAACATGCAGGTGTATAGCAGCCTTCAGTAACATGCAGGTGTATAGCAGCCTTCAGTAACATGTAGGTATATAGCAGCCTTCAGTAACATGTAGGTATATAGCAGCCTTCAGTAACATGTAGGTATATAGCAGCCTTCAGTAACATGTAGGTATATAGCAGCCTTCAGTAACATGTAGGTATATAGCAGCCTTCAGTAACATGTAGGTATATAGCAGCCTTCAGTAACATGTAGGTATATAGTAGCCTTCAGCAACATGTAGGTATATAGTAGCCTTCAGTAACATGTAGGTATATAGCAGCCTTCAGTAACATGTAGGTATATAGCAGCCTTCAGTAACATGTAGGTATATAGCAGCCTTCAGTAACATGTAGGTATATAGCAGCCTTCAGTAACATGTAGGTATATAGCAGCCTTCAGTAACATGTAGCAGCCTTCAGTAACATGTAACATAGGTATA
The DNA here is from genome assembly GCF_034236695.1 of Oncorhynchus nerka. Classification (NCBI taxonomy): domain Eukaryota; kingdom Metazoa; phylum Chordata; class Actinopteri; order Salmoniformes; family Salmonidae; genus Oncorhynchus; species Oncorhynchus nerka. Next base: position 13,448,965 of record NC_088401.1, on the reverse strand, counting down.
TAGCAGCCTTCAGTAACATAGCAGCCTTCAGTAACAGCCTTCAGTAACATGTAGGTATATAGCAGCCTTCAGTAACATGTAGGTATATAGCAGCCTTCAGTAACATGTAGGTATATAGCAGCCTTCAGTAACATGCAGGTATATAGCAGCCTTCAGTAACATGTAGGTATATAGCAGCCTTCAGTAACATAGGCCTTCAGTAACATAGCAGCCTTCAGTAACATGTAGGTATATAGCAGCCTTCAGTAACATGTAGGTATATAGCAGCCTTCAGTAACATGTAGGTATATAGCAGCCTTCAGTAACATGCAGGTATATAGCAGCCTTCAGTAACATGTAGGTATATAGCAGCCTTCAGTAACATGTAGGTATATAGCAGCCTTCAGTAACATGTAGGTATATAGCAGCCTTCAGTAACATGTAGGTATATAGCAGCCTTCAGTAACATGCAGGTATATAGCAGCCTTCAGTAACATGCAGGTATATAGCAGCCTTCAGTAACATGTAGGTATATAGCAGCCTTCAGTAACATGTAGGTATATAGCAGCCTTCAGTAACATGTAGGTATATAGCAGCCTTCAGTAACATGTAGGTATATAGCAGCCTTCAGTAACATGCAGGTATATAGCAGCCTTCAGTAACATGTAGGTATATAGCAGCCTTCAGTAACATGTAGGTATATAGCAGCCTTCAGTAACATGTAGGTATATAGCAGCCTTCAGTAACATGTAGGTATATAGCAGCCTTCAGTAACATGCAGGTATATAGCAGCCTTCAGTAACATGCAGGTATATAGCAACCTTCAGTAACATGTAGGTATATAGCAGCCTTCAGTAACATGTAGCAGCCTTCAGTAACATGTAGGTATATAGCAGCCTTCAGTAACATGTAGGTATATAGCAGCCTTCAGTAACATGTAGGTATATAGCAGCCTTCAGTAACATGCAGGTATATAGTAGCCTTCAGTAACATGCAGGTATATAGCAGCCTTCAGTAACATGCAGGTATATAGCAGCCTTCAGTAACATGCAGGTATATAGCAGCCTTCAGTAACATGTAGGTATATAGCAGCCTTCAGTAACATGTAGGTATATAGCAACCTTCAGTAACATGTAGGTATATAGCAGCCTTCAGTAACATGTAGGTATATAGCAGCCTTAAGTAACATGTAGCAGCCTTCAGTAACATGTAGGTATAGAGCAGCCTTCAGTAACATGTAGGTATATAGCAGCCTTCAGTAACATGTAGGTATATAGCAGCCTTCAGTAACATGTAGGTATATAGCAGCCTTCAGTAACATGTAGGTATATAGCAACCTTCAGTAACATGTAGGTATATAGCAGCCTTCAGTAACATGCAGGTATATAGCAGCCTTCAGTAACATGTAGGTATATAGCAGCCTTCAGTAACATGCAGGTGTATAGCAGCCTTCAGTAACATGTAGGTGTATAGCAGCCTTCAGTAACATGCAGGTATATAGTAGCCTTCAGTAACATGCAGGTATATAGCAACCTTCAGTAACATGTAGCAGCCTTCAGTAACATGTAGGTATATAGCAGCCTTCAGTAACATGTAGGTATATAGCAGCATTCAGTAACATGTAGGTATATAGTAGCCTTCAGTAACATGCAGGTATATCGCAGCCTTCAGTAACATGCAGGTATATAGCAGCCTTCAGTAACATGTAGGTATATAGCAGCCTTCAGTAACATGTAGCAGCCTTCAGTAACATGTAGGTATATAGCAGCCTTCAGTAACATGTAGGTATATAGTAGCCTTCAGTAACATGTAGCAGCCTTCAGTAACATGTAGGTATATAGCAGCCTTCAGTAACATGTAGGTATATAGCAACCTTCAGTAACATGTAGGTATATAGCAGCCTTCAGTAACCAGGTTCAGCAACCTTCAGTAACATGCAGGTATATAGCAACCTTCAGTAACATGTAGGTATATAGCAGCCTTCAGTAACATGTAGGTATATAGCAGCCTTCAGTAACATGTAGGTATATAGCAGCCTTCAGTAACATGTAGGTATATAGCAGCCTTCAGTAACATGCAGGTATATAGCAGCCTTCAGTAACATGTAGGTATATAGCAGCATTCAGTAACATGTAGGTATATAGCAGCCTTCAGTAACATGCAGGTGTATAGCAGCCTTCAGTAACATGTAGGTGTATAGCAGCCTTCAGTAACATGTAGGTGTATAGCAGCCTTCAGTAACATGTAGGTGTATAGCAGCATTCAGTAACATGTAGGTGTATAGCAGCCTTCAGTAACATGTAGGTATATAGCAGCCTTCAGTAACATGTAGGTATATAGCAGCCTTCAGTAACATGTAGGTATATAGCAGCCTTCAGTAACATGTAGGTATATAGCAGCCTTCAGTAACATGTAGCAGCCTTCAGTAACATGTAGGTATATAGCAGCCTTCAGTAACATGTAGGTATATAGTAGCCTTCAGTAACATGTAGCAGCCTTCAGTAACATGTAGGTATATAGCAGCCTTCAGTAACATGTAGGTATATAGCAACCTTCAGTAACATGTAGGTATATAGCAGCCTTCAGTGACATGCAGGTATATAGCAACCTTCAGTAACATGTAGGTATATAGCAGCCTTCAGTAACATGTAGGTATATAGCAGCCTTCAGTAACATGTAGGTATATAGCAGCCTTCAGTAACATGTAGGTATATAGCAGCCTTCAGTAACATGCAGGTATATAGCAGCCTTCAGTAACATGCAGGTATATAGCAGCCTTCAGTAACATGTAGGTATATAGCAGCCTTCAGTAACATGCAGGTGTATAGCAGCCTTCAGTAACATGTAGGTGTATAGCAGCCTTCAGTAACATGTAGGTGTATAGCAGCCTTCAGTAACATGTAGGTATATAGCAGCCTTCAGTAACATGTAGGTATATAGCAGCCTTCAGTAACATGTAGGTATATAGCAGCCTTCAGTAACATGTAGGTATATAGCAGCCTTCAGTAACATGTAGGTATATAGCAGCCTTCAGTAACATGTAGCAGCCTTCAGTAACATGTAGGTATATAGCAGCCTTCAGTAACATGTAGGTATATAGCAGCCTTCAGTAACATGCAGGTATATAGCAGCCTTCAGTAACATGCAGGTATATAGCAGCCTTCAGTAACATGCAGGTATATAGCAGCCTTCAGTAACATGTAGGTATATAGCAGCCTTCAGTAACATGCAGGTATATAGCAGCCTTCAGTAACATGCAGGTATATAGCAGCCTTCAGTAACATGTAGGTATATAGCAGCCTTCAGTAACATGCAGGTATATAGCAGCCTTCAGTAACATGTAGGTATATAGCAGCCTTCAGTAACATGCAGGTGTATAGCAGCCTTCAGTAACATGCAGGTATATAGCAGCCTTCAGTAACATGCAGGTATATAGCAGCCTTCAGTAACATGTAGGTATATAGCAGCCTTCAGTAACATAGCAGGTCAGTAACATCAGTAACATAGGTATATAGCAGCCTTCAGTAACATGTAGGTATATAGCAGCATTCAGTAACATGTAGGCCTTATAACATAGTAGCCTTCAGTAACATGCAGGTATATTGCAGCCTTCAGTAACATGTAGCAGCCTTCAGTAACATGTAGGTATATAGCAGCCTTCAGTAACATGTAGCAGCCTTCAGTAACATGTAGGTATATAGCAGCCTTCAGTAACATGTAGGTATATAGCAGCCTTCAGTAACATGTAGGTATATAGCAGCCTTCAGTAACATGTAGGTATATAGCAGCCTTCAGTAACATGTAGGTATATAGCAGCCTTCAGTAACATGTAGGTATATAGCAGCCTTCAGTAACATGCAGGTATATAGCAGCCTTCAGTAACATGTAGGTATATAGCAGCATTCAGTAACATGTAGGTATATAGCAGCCTTCAGTAACATGCAGGTGTATAGCAGCCTTCAGTAACATGTAGGTGTATAGCAGCCTTCAGTAACATGTAGGTGTATAGCAGCCTTCAGTAACATGTAGGTATATAGCAGCCTTCAGTAACATGTAGGTATATAGCAGCCTTCAGTAACATGTAGGTATATAGCAGCCTTCAGTAACATGTAGGTATATAGCAGCCTTCAGTAACATGTAGGTATATAGCAGCCTTCAGTAACATGTAGCAGCCTTCAGTAACATGTAGCAGCCTTCAGTAACATGTAGGTATATAGCAGCCTTCAGTAACATGCAGGTATATAGCAGCCTTCAGTAACATGCAGGTATATAGCAGCCTTCAGTAACATGTAGGTATATAGCAGCCTTCAGTAACATGCAGGTATATAGCAGCCTTCAGTAACATGCAGGTATATAGCAGCCTTCAGTAACATGTAGGTATATAGCAGCCTTCAGTAACATGCAGGTATATAGCAGCCTTCAGTAACATGTAGGTATATAGCAGCCTTCAGTAACATGCAGGTGTATAGCAGCCTTCAGTAACATGCAGGTATATAGCAGCCTTCAGTAACATGCAGGTATATAGCAGCCTTCAGTAACATGTAGGTATATAGCAGCCTTCAGTAACATGTAGGTATATAGCAGCCTTCAGTAACATGTAGCAGCCTTCAGTAACATGTAGGTATATAGCAGCCTTCAGTAACATGTAGGTATATAGCAGCATTCAGTAACATGTAGGTATATAGTAGCCTTCAGTAACATGCAGGTATATTGCAGCCTTCAGTAACATGTAGCAGCCTTCAGTAACATGTAGGTATATAGCAGCCTTCAGTAACATGTAGCAGCCTTCAGTAACATGTAGGTATATAGCAGCCTTCAGTAACATGTAGGTATATAGCAGCCTTCAGTAACATGTAGGTATATAGCAGCCTTCAGTAACATAGGAGCAGCCTTCAGTAACATGTAGGTATAGAGCAGCCTTCAGTAACATGTATATAGGTAACATAGAGCAGCCTTCAGTAACATGTAGGTATATAGCAGCCTTCAGTAACATGTAGGTATATAGCAGCCTTCAGTAACATGTAGGTATATAGCAGCCTTCAGTAACATAGCAGCCTTCAGTAACAGGTATATAGCAGCCTTCAGTAACATGCAGGTATATAGCAGCCTTCAGTAACATGTAGGTATATAGCAGCCTTCAGTAACATGTAGGTATATATCAGCCTTCAGTAACATGTAGGTATATAGCAGCCTTCAGTAACATGCAGGTATATAGCATCCTTCAGTAACATGCAGGTATATAGCATCCTTCAGTAACATGCAGGTATATAGCAGCCTTCAGTAACATGTAGCAGCCTTCAGTAACATGTAGCAGCCTTCAGTAACATGTAGGTATATAGCAGCCTTCAGTAACATGCAGGTATATAGCAGCCTTCAGTAACATGCAGGTATATAGCAGCCTTCAGTAACATGTAGCAGCCTTCAGTAACATGTAGCAGCCTTCAGTAACATGTAGGTATATAGCAGCCTTCAGTAACATGCAGGTATATAGCAGCCTTCAGTAACATGCAGGTATATAGCAGCCTTCAGTAACATGTAGCAGCCTTCAGTAACATGTAGCAGCCTTCAGTAACATGTAGGTATATAGCAGCCTTCAGTAACATGTAGGTATAGAGCAGCCTTCAGTAACATGTAGGTATATAGCAGCCTTCAGTAACATGTAGGTATATAGCAGCCTTCAGTAACATGTAGGTATATAGCAGCCTTCAGTAACATGTAGCAGCCTTCAGTAACATGTAGGTATATAGCAGCCTTCAGTAACATGTAGGTATATAGCAGCATTCAGTAACATGTAGGTATATAGTAGCCTTCAGTAACATGCAGGTATATTGCAGCCTTCAGTAACATGTAGCAGCCTTCAGTAACATGTAGGTATATAGCAGCCTTCAGTAACATGTAGCAGCCTTCAGTAACATGTAGGTATATAGCAGCCTTCAGTAACATGTAACATAGGTATATAGCAGCCTTCAGTAACATGTAGGTATATAGCAGCCTTCAGTAACATGTAGGTATATATAGCAGCCTTCAGTAACATGTAGGTATATAGCAGCCTTCAGTAACATGCAGGTATATAGCATCCTTCAGTAACATCAGTAACAGGTATATAGCATCCTTCAGTAACATGCAGGTAACATATAGTATACCTTCAGTAACATGCAGGTATATAGCAGCCTTCAGTAACATGTAGGTATATAGCAGCCTTCAGTAACATGTAGGGCATAGTAACATCAGCAGCCTTCAGTAACATGTAGGTATATAGCAGCCTTCAGTAACATGTAGGTATAGAGCAGCCTTCAGTAACATGTAGGTATATAGCAGCCTTCAGTAACATGCAGGTATATAGCAGCCTTCAGTAACATGCAGGTATATAGCAGCCTTCAGTAACACAGGTATATAGCAGCCTTCAGTAACATGTAGGTATATAGCAGCCTTCAGTAACATGTAGGTATATAGCAGCCTTCAGTAACATGCAGGTATATAGCAGCCTTCAGTAACATGCAGGTATATAGTAGCCTTCAGTAACATGTAGGTGTATAGCAGCCTTCAGTAACATGTAGGTATATAGCAGCCTTCAGTAACATGTAGGTATATAGTAGCCTTCAGTAACATGTAGGTATATAGTAGCCTTCAGTAACATGTAGGTATATAGCAGCCTTCAGTAACATGTAGCTATATTGCAGCCTTCAGTAACATGTAGCTATATTGCAGCCTTCAGTAACATGCAGGTGTATAGCAGCCTTCAGTAACATGTAGGTATATAGCAGCCTTCAGTAACATGTAGGTATATAGCAGCCTTCAGTAACATGTAGGTATATAGCAGCCTTCAGTAACATGCAGGTATATAGCAGCCTTCAGTAACATGCAGGTATATAGCAGCCTTCAGTAACATGTAGGTATATAGCAGCCTTCAGTAACATGTAGGTATATAGCAGCCTTCAGTAACATGCAGGTATATAGCATCCTTCAGTAACATGCAGGTATATAGCATCCTTCAGTAACATGCAGGTATATAGCAACCTTCAGTAACATGCAGGTATATAGCAACCTTCAGTAACATGCAGGTATATAGCAGCCTTCAGTAACATGTAGGTATATAGCAGCCTTCAGTAACATGTAGGTATATAGCAGCCTTCAGTAACATGTAGGTATAGAGCAGCCTTCAGTAACATGTAGGTATAGAGCAGCCTTCAGTAACATGTAGGTATATAGCAGCCTTCAGTAACATGTAGGTATATAGCAGCCTTCAGTAACATGTAGGTATATAGCAGCCTTCAGTAACATGTAGGTATATAGCAGCCTTCAGTAACATGCAGGTATATAGCAGCCTTCAGTAACATGCAGGTATATAGCAGCCTTCAGTAACATGCAGGTATATAGCAGCCTTCAGTAACATGCAGGTATATAGCAGCCTTCAGTAACATGTAGGTATATAGCAGCCTTCAGTAACATGCAGGTATATAGCAGCCTTCAGTAACATGCAGGTATATAGCAGCCTTCAGTAACATGTAGGTATATAGCAGCCTTCAGTAACATGCAGGTATATAGCAGCCTTCAGTAACATGTAGGTATATAGCAGCCTTCAGTAACATGCAGGTATATAGCAGCCTTCAGTAACATGCAGGTATATAGCAGCCTTCAGTAACATGCAGGTATATAGCAGCCTTCAGTAACATGTAGGTATATAGCAGCCTTCAGTAACATGTAGCAGCCTTCAGTAACATGTAGGTATATAGCAGCCTTCAGTAACATGTAGGTATATAGCAGCATTCAGTAACATGTAGGTATATAGTAGCCTTCAGTAACATGCAGGTATATTGCAGCCTTCAGTAACATGTAGCAGCCTTCAGTAACATGTAGGTATATAGCAGCCTTCAGTAACATGTAGCAGCCTTCAGTAACATGTAGGTATATAGCAGCCTTCAGTAACATGTAGGTATATAGCAGCCTTCAGTAACATGTAGGTATATAGCAGCCTTCAGTAACATGTAGGTATATAGCAGCCTTCAGTAACATGTAGGTATATAGCAGCCTTCAGTAACATGTAGGTATATAGCAGCCTTCAGTAACATGTAGGTATATAGCAGCCTTCAGTAACATGTAGGTATATAGCAGCCTTCAGTAACATGTAGGTATATAGCAGCCTTCAGTAACATGCAGGTATATAGCAGCCTTCAGTAACATGCAGGTATATAGCAGCCTTCAGTAACATGTAGGTATATATCAGCCTTCAGTAACATGTAGGTATATAGCAGCCTTCAGTAACATGCAGGTATATAGCATCCTTCAGTAACATGCAGGTATATAGCATCCTTCAGTAACATGCAGGTATATAGCATCCTTCAGTAACATGCAGGTATATAGCAGCCTTCAGTAACATGTAGGTATATAGCAGCCTTCAGTAACATGTAGGTATATAGCAGCCTTCAGTAACATGTAGGTATAGAGCAGCCTTCAGTAACATGTAGGTATAGAGCAGCCTTCAGTAACATGTAGGTATATAGCAGCCTTCAGTAACATGTAGGTATATAGCAGCCTTCAGTAACATGTAGGTATATAGCAGCCTTCAGTAACATGTAGCAGCCTTCAGTAACATGTAGGTATATAGCAGCCTTCAGTAACATGTAGGTATATAGCAGCCTTCAGTAACATGTAGGTATATAGCAGCCTTCAGTAACATGTAGGTATATAGTAGCCTTCAGTAACATGCAGGTATATTGCAGCCTTCAGTAACATGTAGCAGCCTTCAGTAACATGTAGGTATATAGCAGCCTTCAGTAACATGTAGCAGCCTTCAGTAACAGGTATATAGCAGCCTTCAGTAACATAGCAGCCTTCAGGTATATAGCAGCCTTCAGTAACATGTAGGTATATAGCAGCCTTCAGTAACATGTAGGTATATAGCAGCCTTCAGTAACATGTAGGTATATAGCAACCTTCAGTAACATGTAGGTATATAGCAGCCTTCAGTAACATGTAGGTGTATAGCAGCCTTCAGTAACATGTAGGTGTGTAGCAGCCTTCAGTAACATGTAGGTGTATAGCAGCCTTCAGTAACATGTAGGTATATAGCAGCCTTCAGTAACATGTAGGTATATAGCAGCCTTCAGTAACATGTAGGTATATAGCAGCCTTCAGTAACATGTAGGTATATAGCAGCCTTTCAGTATAGCAGCCTTCAGTAACATGCAGGTATATAGCAGCCTTCAGTAACATGCAGGTATATAGCAGCCTTCAGTAACATGTAGGTATATATCAGCCTTCAGTAACATGTAGGTATATAGCAGCCTTCAGTAACATGCAGGTATATAGCATCCTTCAGTAACATGCAGGTATATAGCATCCTTCAGTAACATGCAGGCAGCCTTCAGTAACATGCAGGTATATAGCAACCTTCAGTAACATGCAGGTATATAGCAGCCTTCAGTAACATGTAGGTATATAGCAGCCTTCAGTAACATGTAGGTATATAGCAGCCTTCAGTAACATGTAGGTATAGAGCAGCCTTCAGTAACATGTAGGTATAGAGCAGCCTTCAGTAACATGTAGGTATATAGCAGCCTTCAGTAACATGTAGGTATATAGCAGCCTTCAGTAACATGTAGGTATATAGCAGCCTTCAGTAACATGCAGGTATATAGCAGCCTTCAGTAACATGCAGGTATATAGCAGCCTTCAGTAACATGCAGGTATATAGCAGCCTTCAGTAACATGTAGGTATATAGCAGCCTTCAGTAACATGTAGGTATATAGCAGCCTTCAGTAACATGCAGGTATATAGCAGCCTTCAGTAACATGCAGGTATATAGTAGCCTTCAGTAACATGTAGGTGTATAGCAGCCTTCAGTAACATGTAGGTATATAGCAGCCTTCAGTAACATGTAGGTATATAGTAGCCTTCAGTAACATGTAGGTATATAGTAGCCTTCAGTAACATGTAGGTATATAGCAGCCTTCAGTAACATGTAGCTAGCTATATTGCAGCCTTCAGTAACATGTCAGCTATATTGCAGCCTTCAGTAACATGCAGGTGTATAGCAGCCTTCAGTAACATGTAGGTATATAGCAGCCTTCAGTAACATGTAGGTATATAGCAGCCTTCAGTAACATGTAGGTATATAGCAGCCTTCAGTAACATGCAGGTATATAGCAGCCTTCAGTAACATGCAGGTATATAGCAGCCTTCAGTAACATGTAGGTATATAGCAGCCTTCAGTAACATGTAGGTATATAGCAGCCTTCAGTAACATGCAGGTATATAGCATCCTTCAGTAACATGCAGGTATATAGCATCCTTCAGTAACATGCAGGTATATAGCAGCCTTCAGTAACATGTAGGTATATAGCAGCCTTCAGTAACATGCAGGTATATAGCAGCCTTCAGTAACATGCAGGTATATAGTAGCCTTCAGTAACATGTAGGTGTATAGCAGCCTTCAGTAACATGTAGGTATATAGCAGCCTTCAGTAACATGTAGGTATATAGTAGCCTTCAGTAACATGTAGGTATATAGTAGCCTTCAGTAACATGTAGGTATATAGCAGCCTTCAGTAACATGTAGCTATATTGCAGCCTTCAGTAACATGTAGCTATATTGCAGCCTTCAGTAACATGCAGGTGTATAGCAGCCTTCAGTAACATGTAGGTATATAGCAGCCTTCAGTAACATGCAGGTATATAGTAGCCTTCAGTAACATGCAGGTATATAGTAGCCTTCAGTAACATGCAGGTATATAGCAACCTTCAGTAACATGTAGGTATATAGCAGCCTTCAGTAACATGTAGGTATATAGCAGCCTTCAGTAACATGTAGCAGCCTTCAGTAACATGTAGCAGCCTTCAGTAACATGTAGGTATATAGCAGCCTTCAGTAACATGTAGGTATATAGCAGCATTCAGTAACATGTAGGTATATAGCAGCCTTCAGTAACATGTAGGTATATAGCAGCCTTCAGTAACATGTAGCAGCCTTCAGTAACATGTAGGTATATAGCAGCCTTCAGTAACATGTAGGTATATAGCAGCCTTCAGTAAATGTAGCAGCCTTCAGTAACATGTAGGTATATAGCAGCCTTCAGTAACATGTAGGTATATAGCAGCCTTCAGTAACATGTAGGTATATAGCAGCCTTCAGTAACATGTAGCAGCCTTCAGTAACATGTAGGTATATAGCAGCCTTCAGTAACATGTAGGTATAGAGCAGCCTTCAGTAACATGTAGGTATAGAGCAGCCTTCAGTAACATGTAGGTATATAGCAGCATTCAGTAACATGTAGGTATATAGCAACCTTCAGTAACATGTAGGTATATAGCAGCCTTCAGTAACATGTAGGTATATAGCAACCTTCAGTAACATGTAGGTATATAGCAGCCTTCAGTAACATGTAGCAGCCTTCAGTAACATGTAGGTATATAGCAGCCTTCAGTAACATGTAGGTATATAGCAGCATTCAGTAACATGTAGGTATATAGCAGCCTTCAGTAACATGCAGGTATATAGCAGCCTTCAGTAACATGCAGGTATATAGCAACCTTCAGTAACATGCAGGTATATAGCAACCTTCAGTAACATGTAGGTATATAGCAGCCTTCAGTAACATGTAGGTATATAGCAGCCGTCAGTAACATGTAGCAGCCTTCAGTAACATGTAGGTATATTTACATTTACATTTAAATCATTTAGCAGACGCTCTTATCCAGAGCGACTTACAAATTGGTGCTTTCACCTTATGACATCCAGTGGAACAGCCACTTTACAATAGTGCATCTAGGTCTTTTAAGGGGGAGAAGGATTACTTTATCCTATCCTAGGTATTCCTTAAAGAGGTGGGGTTTCAGGTGTCTCCGGAAGGTGGTGATTGACTCCGCTGTCCTGGCGTCGTGAGGGAGTTTGTTCCACCATTGGGGGGCCAGAGCAGCGAACAGTTTTGACTGGGCTGAGCGGGAACTGTACTTCCTCAGTGGTAGGGAGGCGAGCAGGCCAGAGGTGGATGAACGCAGTGCCCTTGTTTGGGTGTAGGGCCTGATCAGAGCCTGGAGGTACTGAGGTGCCGTTCCCCTCACAGCTCCGTAGGCAAGCACCATGGTCTTGTAGCGGATGCGAGCTTCAACTGGAAGCCAGTGGAGAGAGCGGAGGAGCGGGGTGACGTGAGAGAACTTGGGAAGGTTGAACACCAGACGGGCTGCGGCGTTCTGGATGAGTTGTAGGGGTTTAATGGCACAGGTAGGGAGCCCAGCCAACAGCGAGTTGCAGTAATCCAGACGGGAGATGACAAGTGCCTGGATTAGGACCTGCGCCGCTTCCTGTGTGAGGCAGGGTCGTACTCTGCGGATGTTGTAGAGCATGAACCTACAGGAACGGGCCACCGCCTTGATGTTATTTGAGAACGACAGGGTGTTGTCCAGGGTCACGCCAAGGTTCTTAGCGCTCTGGGACGAGGACACAATGGAGTTGTCAACCGTGATGGCGAGATCATGGAACGGGCAGTCCTTCCCGGGAGGAAGAGCAGCTCCGTCTTGCCGAGGTTCAGCTTGAGGTGATGATCCGTCATCCACACTGATATGTCTGCCAGACATGCAGAGATGCGATTCGCCACCTGGTCGTCAGAAGGGGAAAGGAGAAGATTAATTGTGTGTCGTCTGCATAGCAATGATAGGAGAGACCATGTGAGGTTATGACAGAGCCAAGTGACTTGGTGTATAGCGAGAATAGGAGAGGGCCTAGAACAGAGCCCTGGGGGACACCAGTGGTGAGAGCACGTGGTGAGGAGACGGATTCTCGCCACGCCACCTGGTAGGAGCGACCTGTCAGGTAGGACGCAATCCAAGCGTGGGCCGCGCCGGAGATGCCCAACTCGGAGAGGGTGGAGAGGAGGATCTGATGGTTCACAGTATCGAAGGCAGCCGATAGGTCTAGAAGGATGAGAGCAGAGGAGAGAGAGTTAGCTTTAGCAGTGCGGAGCGCCTCCGTGATACAGAGAAGAGCAGTCTCAGTTGAATGACTAGTCTTGAAACCTGACTGATTTGGATCAAGAAGGTCATTCTGAGAGAGATAGCGGGAGAGCTGGCCAAGGACGGCACGTTCAAGAGTTTTGGAGAGAAAAGAAAGAAGGGATACTGGTCTGTAGTTGTTGACATCGGAGGGATCGAGTGTAGGTTTTTTCAGAAGGGGTGCAACTCTCGCTCTCTTGAAGACAGGAGGGACGTAGCCAGCGGTCAGGGATGAGTTGATGAGTGAGGTGAGGTAAGGGAGAAGGTCACCGGAGATGGTCTGGAGAAGAGAGGAGGGGATAGGGTCAAGCGGGCAGGTTGTTGGGCGGCCGGCCGTCACAAGACGCGAGATGTCATCTGAGAGAGAGGGGAGAAAGAGGTCAGAGCACAGGGTAGGGCAGTGTGAGCAGAACCAGCGGTGTCGTTTGACTTAGCAAACGAGGATCGGATGTCGTCGACCTTCTTTTCAAAATGGTTGACGAAGTCATCTGCAGAGAGGGGGGAGGGGAAGGAGGATTCAAGAGGGAGGAGAAGGTGGCAAAGAGCTTCCTAGGGTTAGAGGCAGATGCTTGGAATTTAGAGTGGTAGAAAGTGGCTTTAGCAGCAGAGACAGAGGAGGAAAATGTAGAGAGGAGGGAGTGAAAGTATGCCAGGTCCGCAGGGAGGCGAGTTTTCCTCCATTTCCGCTCGGCTGCCCGGAGCCCTGTTCTGTGAGCTCGCAATGAGTCGTCGAGCCACGGAGCGGGAGGGGAGGACCGAGCCGGCCTGGAGGATAGGGGACATAGAGAGTCAAAGGATGCAGAAAGGGAGGAGAGGAGGGTTGAGGAGGCAGAATCAGGAGATAGGTTGGAGAAGGTTTGAGCAGAGGGAAGAGATGATAGGATGGAAGAGGAGAGAGTAGCGGGGGAGAGAGAGCGGAGGTTGGGACGGCGCGATACCATCCGAGTAGGGGCAGTGTGGGAAGTGTTGGATGAGAGCGAGAGGGAAAAGGATACAAGGTAGTGGTCGGAGACTTGGAGGGGAGTTGCAATGAGGTTAGTGGAGGAACAGCATCTAGTAAAGATGAGGTCGAGCGTATTGCCTGCCTTGTGAGTAGGGGGGAAGGTGAGAGGGTGAGGTCAAAAGAGGAGAGGAGTGGAAAGAAGGAGGCAGAGAGGAATGAGTCGAAGGTAGACGGGGAGGTTAAAGTCGCCCAGAACTGTGAGAGGTGAGCCGTCCTCAGGAAAGGAGCTTATCAAGGCATCAAGCTCATTGATGAACTCTCCGAGGAACCTGGAGGGCGATAAATGATAAGGATGTTAAGCTTGAAAGGGCTGGTAACTGTGACAGCATGGAATTCAAAGGAGGCGATAGACAGATGGGTAAGGGGAGAAAGAGAGAATGACCACTTGGGAGAGATGAGGATCCCGGTGCCACCACCCCGCTGACCAGAAGCTCTCGGGGTGTGCGAGAGCACGTGGGCGGACGAAGAGAGAGCAGTAGGAGTAGCGGTGTTGTCTGTGGTGATCCATGTTTCCGTCAGAGCCAAGAAGTCGAGGACTGGAGGGAGGCATAGGCTGAGATGAACTCTGCCTTGTTGGCCGCAGATCGGCAGTTCCAGAGGCTACCGGAGACCTGGAACTCCACGTGGGTCGTGCGCGCTGGGACCACCAGATTAGGGTGGCCGCGGCCATGCGGTGTGGAGCGTTTGTATGGTCTGTGCAGAGAGGAGAGAACAGGGATAGACAGACACATAGTTGACAGGCTAGAGAAGAGGCTACGCTAATGCAGAGGAGATTGAATGACAAGTGGACTACACGTCTCGAATGTTCAGAAAGTTAAGCTTACGTAGCAAGAATCTAATTGACTAAAATGATTAAAATGATACAGTACTGCTGGGGTAGGCTAGCTGCGTTGTTGACACTACCCTAATCAAGTTGTACCGTTGAGTGTGAAGTTTCTACAATGCTGCTTTTCGGGAGCTAGCTGGCTAGCTAGCAGTGTTGGTTACGTTACGTTGCGTTAGGAGAACGACAATAGCTGGCTAGCTAACCTAGAAAATCGCTCTAGACTACACAATTATCTTTGAAACAAAGACGGCTATGTAGCTAGCTATGTAGCTAGCTACGATCAAACAAATCACACCGTTGGGACTGTAATGAAATGAAATGAAAATGTGATACTACCTGTGGAGCGAAGCGGAATGCGACCGGAATGCGAAAGTTCTATTCAGTAGACGTTGGCTGGCTATTGGCTAGCTAGGAGTGTCTCCTACGTTAAGGACTACAAAATAGCTGGCTAGCTAACCTCGGTGAATTAAGATAATCACTCTAAGACTACACACTCTAAACTACACAATTATCTTGGATACGAAGACAGCAAAGACAACTATGTAGCTAGCTAATACTACACTAATCAAGTCGTTCAGTTGAGTGTGATAGTTACTACAGTGCTACGGTAGACGGTGAACGTGTTGGGCAGATAGGAGACGACGAAATACGATAATTACGCAATTATCTTTGATACAACGACGACTATGTAGCTAGCTAAGAAGAAATTGCTAAGATTAGACAAATCAGACCGTTGTACTATAATGAAATGTAATGAAATGTAATGAAAAAGTTATACAACCTGCAGAACGAAGCGCGGATGCGACCGGCTCGCTCCAACCCGGAAGTATATAGCAGCCTTCAGTAACATGTAGGTATATAGCAGCCTTCAGTAACATGTAGCAGCCTTCAGTAACATGTAGGTATATAGCAGCCTTCAGTAACATGTAGGT
Source organism: Oncorhynchus nerka (assembly GCF_034236695.1). NCBI lineage: Eukaryota > Metazoa > Chordata > Actinopteri > Salmoniformes > Salmonidae > Oncorhynchus > Oncorhynchus nerka. The sequence continues at coordinate 13,433,237 of NC_088401.1, read as the reverse complement.
ATATAGCAGCCTTCAGTAACATGTAGGTATAGAGCAGCCTTCAGTAACATGTAGGTATAGAGCAGCCTTCAGTAACATGTAGGTATATAGCAGCATTCAGTAACATGTAGGTATATAGCAGCCTTCAGTAACATGTAGGTATATAGCAGCCTTCAGTAACATGTAGGTATATAGCAGCCTTCAGTAACATGCAGGTATATAACAGCCTTCAGTAACATGTAGGTATATAGCAGCCTTCAGTAACATGTAGGTATATAGCAGCCTTCAGTAACATGTAGGTATATAGCAGCCTTCAGTAACATTCAGGTGTATAGCAGCCTTCAGTAACATGCAGGTATATAGCAGCCTTCAGTAACATGCAGGTATATAGCAGCCTTCAGTAACATGTAGGTATATAGTAGCCTTCAGTAACATGTAGGTATATAGTAGCCTTCAGTAACATGTAGGTATATAGCAGCCTTCAGTAACATGTAGCAGCCTTCAGTAACATGTAGGTATATAGCAGCCTTCAGTAACATGTAGGTATATAGCAGCCTTCAGTAACATGTAGCAGCCTTCAGTAACATGTAGGTATATAGCAGCCTTCAGTAACATGTAGCAGCCTTCAGTAACATGTAGGTATATAGCAGCCTTCAGTAACATGTAGGTATATAGTAGCCTTCAGTAACATGTAGCAGCCTTCAGTAACATGTAGGTATATAGCAGCCTTCAGTAACATGTAGGTATATAGCAGCCTTCAGTAACATGTAGGTATATAGCAGCCTTCAGTAACATGTAGGTATATAGCAGCCTTCAGTAACATGCAGGTATATAGCAGCCTTCAGTAACATGTAGGTATATAGCAGCATTCAGTAACATGTAGGTATATAGCAGCCTTCAGTAACATGCAGGTGTATAGCAGCCTTCAGTAACATGTAGGTGTATAGCAGCCTTCAGTAACATGTAGGTGTATAGCAGCCTTCAGTAACATGTAGGTATATAGTAGCCTTCAGTAACATGTAGGTATATAGCAGCCTTCAGTAACATGTAGGTATATAGCAGCCTTCAGTAACATGTAGGTATATAGCAGCCTTCAGTAACATGTAGGTATATAGCAGCCTTCAGTAACATGTAGGTGTATAGCAGCCTTCAGTAACATGCAGGTGTATAGCAGCCTTCAGTAACATGTAGGTATATAGCAGCCTTCAGTAACATGCAGGTATATAGTAGCCTTCAGTAACATGCAGGTATATAGCAACCTTCAGTAACATGTAGGTATATAGCAGCCTTCAGTAACATGTAGGTATATAGCAGCCTTCAGTAACATGTAGGTATATAGCAGCATTCAGTAACATGTAGGTATATAGCAGCCTTCAGTAACATGCAGGTATATAGCAGCCTTCAGTAACATGCAGGTATATAGCAACCTTCAGTAACATGCAGGTATATAGCAACCTTCAGTAACATGCAGGTATATAGCAACCTTCAGTAACATGCAGGTATATAGCATCCTTCAGTAACATGTAGGTATATAGCAGCCTTCAGTAACATGTAGCACCCTTCAGTAACATGTAGGTATATAGCAGCCTTCAGTAACATGTAGGTATATAGCAGTCTTCAGTAACATGTAGGTATATAGCAGCCTTCAGTAACATGTAGGTATATAGCAGCCTTCAGTAACATGTAGGTATATAGCAGCCTTCAGTAACATGTAGGTATATAGCAGCCTTCAGTAACATGTAGGTATATAGCAGCCTTCAGTAACATGTAGGTATATAGCAGCCTTCAGTAACATGCAGGTATATAACAGCCTTCAGTAACATGTAGGTATATAGCAGCCTTCAGTAACATGTAGGTATATAGCAGCCTTCAGTAACATGTAGGTATATAGCAGCCTTCAGTAACATGTAGGTATATAGCAGCCTTCAGTAACATTCAGGTGTATAGCAGCCTTCAGTAACATGCAGGTATATAGCAGCCTTCAGTAACATGCAGGTATATAGCAGCCTTCAGTAACATGTAGGTATATAGTAGCCTTCAGTAACATGTAGGTATATAGTAGCCTTCAGTAACATGTAGGTATATAGCAGCCTTCAGTAACATGCAGGTATATAGCAGCCTTCAGTAACATGTAGGTAGGTATATAGCAGCCTTCAGTAACATGCAGGTGTATAGCAGCCTTCAGTAACATGTAGGTGTATAGCAGCCTTCAGTAACATGCAGGTGTATAGTAGCCTTCAGTAACATGCAGGTATATCGCAACCTTCAGTAACATGCAGGTATATAGCAGCCTTCAGTAACATGTAGGTATATAGCAGCCTTCAGTAACATGTAGGTATATAGCAGCCTTCAGTAACATGTAGGTATATAGCAGCCTTCAGTAACATGTAGCAGCCTTCAGTAACATGTAGGTATATAGCAGCCTTCAGTAACATGTAGGTATATAGCAGCCTTCAGTAACATGTAGCAGCCTTACAGTAACATGTAGGTATATAGCAGCCTTCAGTAACATGTAGCAGCCTTCAGTAACATGTAGGTATATAGCAGCCTTCAGTAACATGTAGGTATATAGCAGCCTTCAGTAACATGTAGGTATATAGTAGCCTTCAGTAACATGTAGGTATATAGCAGCCTTCAGTAACATGTAGGTATATAGCAACCTTCAGTAACATGTAGGTATATAGCAGCCTTCAGTGACATGCAGGTATATAGCAACCTTCAGTAACATGTAGGTATATAGCAGCCTTCAGTAACATGTAGGTATATAGCAGCCTTCAGTAACATGTAGGTATATAGCAGCCTTCAGTAACATGCAGGTATATAGCAGCCTTCAGTAACATGTAGGTATATCAGTAACAGCAGCATTCAGTAACATGTAGGTATATAGCAGCCTTCAGTAACATGCAGGTGTATATAGCAGCCTTCAGTAACATGTCAGGTAGGTATAGCAGCCTTCAGTAACATGTAGGTATATAGCAGCCTTCAGTAACATGTAGGTATAGCAGCCTTCAGTAACAGTAGCAGCCTTCAGTAACATGTAGGTATATAGCAGCCTTCAGTAACATGTAGGTATATAGCAGCCTTCAGTAACATGTAGGTATATAGCAGCCTTCAGTAACATGTAGGTATATAGCAGCCTTCAGTAACATGTAGGCAGCAGCCTTCAGTAACATGTAGGTATATAGCAGCCTTCAGTAACATGTAGGTATATAGCAGCCTTCAGTAACATGTAGGTATATAGTAGCCTTCAGTAACATGTAGGTATATAGCAGCCTTCAGTAACATGTAGGTATATAGCAACCTTCAGTAACATGTAGGTATATAGCAGCCTTCAGTAACATGCAGGTATATAGCAACCTTCAGTAACATGTAGGTATATAGCAGCCTTCAGTAACATGCAGGTATATAGCAGCCTTCAGTAACATGTAGGTATATAGCAGCCTTCAGTAACATGCAGGTATATAGCAGGTATATAGCCTTCAGTAACATGTAGGTATATAGCAGCATTCAGTAACATGTAGGTATATAGCAGCCTTCAGTAACATGCAGGTATATAGCAGCCTTCAGTAACATGCAGGTATATAGCAACCTTCAGTAACATGCAGGTATATAGCAGCCTTCAGTAACATGTAGGTGTATAGCAGCCTTCAGTAACATGTAGGTATATAGCAGCCTTCAGTAACATGTAGGTATATAGTAGCCTTCAGTAACATGTAGGTATATAGCAGCCTTCAGTAACATGTAGGTATATAGCAGCCTTCAGTAACATGTAGGTATATAGCAGCCTTCAGTAACATGTAGGTATATAGCAGCCTTCAGTAACATGCAGGTGTATAGCAGCCTTCAGTAACATGTAGGTATATAGCAGCCTTCAGTAACATGCAGGTATATAGTAGCCTTCAGTAACATGCAGGTATATAGCAACCTTCAGTAACATGTAGGTATATAGCAGCCTTCAGTAACATGTAGGTATATAGCAGCCTTCAGTAACATGCAGGTATATAGCAGCCTTCAGTAACATGTAGGTATATAGCAGCCTTTAAGCCCCGGTGATTGGCTGTGGAAAGGCAGCTTCTCGTTTTCTAAGTGCTTTTCAACATAGACAGTCATTTTCTCTGCATAAAGCTTTTGGCCGCAGGAAGAAGTTGGGTGAAACGATCTGTTACCCTTGTCTCTCGGTCTCTGTGTCAGATTGTAAAACCTGTCACGGAGCTTTGTACAGTACCTGATTTTAAGATTCCAAACAAGGTGTCTACCCCTGATGTTGTGCTTTGATAAGAGATAACAACGTCCAATTTGACAACAGGACGCTGTATCACCAACAGCCATTTTGAAAGCAGGTCGCCAACAAAGCCTGAATACCCTCTTTCTTTAGCAACAAAGCAGCATTGGGACATTTAACTCTCCTCTCCCTCTCCCCTTACTCTTTCCTCATCGCTCCCTCTCCCCTCACTCTTTCCTCATCGCTCCCTCTCCCCTCACTCTTTCCTCATCGCTCCCTCTCCCCTCACTCTTTCCTCATCGCTCCCTCTCCCCTCACTCTTTCCTCATCGCTCCCTCTCCCCTCACTCTTTCCTCATCGCTCCCTCTCCCCTCACTCTTTCCTCATCGCTCCCCTCACTCTTTCCTCATCGCTCCCTCTCCCCTCACTCTTTCCTCATCGCTCCCTCTCCCCTCACTCTTTCCTCATCGCTCCCCTCACTCTTTCCTCATCGCTCCCCTCACTCTTTCCTCATCGCTCCCTCTCCCCTCACTCTTTCCTCATCGCTCCCGCTCCCCTCACTCTTTCCTCATCGCTCCCCTCACTCTTTCCTCATCGCTACCTCTCCCCTCCCCCTTCTGGCATCCTGTTTTCCTTTGTCAATCGATGGATGTTTTGAAAATGACTTTGTTCCACTTTGTAACTACAGAAGAGAGGGAGCGAAGGAGCTATGGAGAGAGGGAACAAAGGAGAGAGGGAAAGAGAGGGAACGGTTGAAATATCATAACTCGGTGGGATCTGGCGACCTCTGGCTGTCTGACATTGATTAGTCTTCTGAGCTTAAGGAGGAGTAATTCATTGAGGTTGTTCACCGGATGAACGGTAGTTGTATTTGGTTATTGTAAACGACTCTCTCTAGTTTCTCCACATTCGTCTGAATGCATTCAAAATCAGGCATGCTAATGTCATTGTAATTCGGCATACAGGTTCAGTGATCATAGCTCAGTGGCACTTCCTGGAATTGTCACGTACAGGCACATATTATCACAGTCTCCTAAAACTCTCATAACACCACTCACACAGAGCATCAAAACCCATTCAGCATGAACAAGGTCAGAGGAAATAAAACAAATACTGAGTTTACCAAGACTTCATTCCTGCTGAATCACAGTTTCTTCTGCTCCTTGTTCATCAGAGAAGCATTGAGAGGCAACCGCCTCCTTTGGACCCAGAATGGAGTGATAGGTTCTGATGATGTGGCACGACTTCCTGTCGTCTGGGCAGAAATGTGATTTTGGATTTAGAGGGATGAACCGTGTGGTCTGCGCAGAGATGTGATTTGTATTCAGAGGGAGTGGTAGTGTGGTCTGGGCAGAGATGTGATTTGTATTCAGAGGAAGTGGTAGTGTGGTCTGTGTGGCGCAGTAAAAGCCAGGCTATTGATATTGATCCCTGTGGGTTGAGGAGGAGAGGGGAGGGTTGAGGAGGGTTGCCATTTGGAGGGTTGGGTTGGGGAAAGAGGAGCCCAGTTAAATATGTTTACAGATAAAAAAAAATAATCAGAAAATGTAAATAGTGGATGATGTCATTTGTTTGGTCTGCTCTCTGCTTACCTAATGTATTCATCAATGAGACTGGAATGTTCAGGGTCTTCATCGATGAGACTGGAATGTTCAGGGTCTTCATCGATGAGACTGGAATGTTCAGGGTCTTCATCGATGAGACTGGAATGTTCAGGGTCTTCGTCGATGAGACTGGAATGTTCAGGGTCTTCGTCGATGAGACTGGAATGTTCAGGGTCTTCATCGATGAGACTGGAATGTTCAGGGTCTTCAGCGATGAGAGGGGAATGTTCAGGGTCTCCAGCGATGAGACTGGAATGTTCGGGGTCTTCAGCGATGACACTGGAATGTTCGGGGTCTTCAGCGATGACACTGGAATGTTCGGGGTCTTCATCGATGACACTGGAATGTTCGGGGTCTTCATCGATGACACTGGAATGTTCGGGGTCTTCATCGATGACACTGGAATGTTCGGGGTCTTCATCGATGACACTGGAATGTTCAGGGTCTTCAGAAACCTTATCCAGTCAAGGTTCTCCAGCATCATCTGGCGGGGTGTAGATGGTGGCGACGGGGCTGTAGATGGCGGGGCTGTAGATGGCAGTGCTGTAGATGGCGAGGTGTAGATGGTGGCGACGGGGCTGTAGATGGCGGGGCTGTAGATGGTGGCGACGGGGCTGTAGATGGCGGGGCTGTAGATGGCGGTGCTGTAGATGGCGAGGTGTAGATGGTGGCGACGGGGCTGTAGATGGCGGGGCTGTAGATGGCGGTGCTGTAGATGGCGGGGTGTAGATGGTGGCGACGGGGCTGTAGATGGCGGTGCTGTAGATGGCGAGGTGTAGATGGCGGGGCTGTAGATGGCGGTGCTGTAGATGGCGAGGGTGTAGATGGCGAGGGTGTAGATGGCGTGGCTGTAGATGGCGAGGTGTAAATGGCGGGGGTGTAAATGGCGGGGGTGTAGATGGCGAGGTGTAAATGGCGGGGGTGTAAATGGCGGGGGTGTAAATGGCGGGGGTGTAAATGGCGGGGGTGTAAATGGCGAGGGTGTAGATGGCAAGGTGTAAATGGCGGGGGTGTAAATGGCGAAGGTGTAAATGGCGGGGGTGTAAATGGCGGGGGGTAGGTGGCGAGGTGTAGGTGGCGAGGTGTAGGTGGCGGGGGTGTAGATGGCGAGGTGTAAATGGCGGGGTGTAAATGGCGGGGGTGTAAATGGCGGGGGTGTAAATGGCGGGGTGTAAATGGCGGGGTGTAGGTGGCGAGGGTGTAGGTGGCGAGGTGTAGGTGGGGGGTGTAGATGGCGAGGTGTAGATGGCGAGGTGTAGATGGCGAGGGTGTAAATGGCGAGGGTGTAAATGGCGAGGGTGTAAATGGCGGGGTGTAAATGGCGGGGGTGTAAGTGGCGGGGTGTAGGTGGCGAGGTGTAGGTGGCGAGGTGTAGGTGGCGGGGGTGTAGATGGCGGGGTGTAGATGGCGGGGGTGTAGATGGCTGGGGCTGTAGATGCGCGCTGTAGATGCGGGGCTGTAGATGGCGGAGCTGTAGATGGCGTTGTGTAAATTGCGGGGCTGTAGATGGCGAGGTGTAGATGGTGGCGACGGAGCTGTAGATGGTGGGGGCATAGATGGCGGCGGTGGTGGGGATGTAGATGGCGTGGCTGTAAATGTCGAGGGTGAGGGTGTAGATGGAGGGGTGTAGATGGAGGGGGTGTAGATGGTGGGGGTGTAGATGGTGGGGGTGTAGATGGCGGGGTGGGGGTGTAGATGGCGGGGTATAGATGGCGGCGGTGGGGGTGTAGATGGCGGGGTATAGATGGCGGGGGTGTAGGTGGCAGCGGTGGGGGTGTAGATGGCAGCGGCGGGGGTGTAGATGGCGGGGTGTAGATGGCAGCGGTGGGGGTGTAGATGGCGGGGTGTAGGTGGCAGCGGTGGGGGTGTAGATGGCAGCGGCGGGGGTGTAGATGGCGGGGGTGTAGATGGCGGGGTGTAGGTGGCAGCGGTGGGGGTGTAGATGGTGGGGTATAGATGGCGGGGTGTAGGTGGCAGCGGTGGGGGTGTAGATGGCAGCGGCGGGGGTGTAGATGGCGGGGGGTGTAGGTGGCAGCGGTGGGGGTGTAGATGGCGGGGGTGTAGATGGCGGGGGGTGTAGATGGCGGGGGTGTAGGTGGCAGCGGTGGGGGTGTAGGTGGCAGCGGTGGGGGTGTAGATGGCAGCGGTGGGGGTGTAGATGGCAGCGGTGGGGGTGTAGATGGCGGGGGTGTAGATGGCAGCGGTGGGGGTGTAGATGGCGGGGTATAGATGGCGGGGGTGTAGGTGGCAGCGGTGGGGGTGTAGATGGCGGGGGTGTAGGTGGCAGCGGTGGGGGTATAGATGGCAGTGGTGGGGGTATATATGGCGGGGGTGTAGGTGGCAGCGCACTGGCTCAGCGTTTTGTGTCTTTGTGCCACCTCTGTGCAAAGGATTCTGGGAGCCCTGACAGACTTGTTGGCCACAGGAGGAATCACTTTTATAAGTGGGGCTGACGTGCGGAGGGAGATGTGTACACGCGCATGCACGCACGCACGCACATACACGACAATGAGCTTAACTCCTTGTTTTAGTTGTAATCTACGGTGTAGTGTGATCCATCTCTTTAGGAGCATGTTAACTTCCTGTCCCTTCTGGACTGCATCATCCCCATCATAATTGTGGCTCTGTACTGTATAGATGTTGTAGGGAGATACAACAGTGTCACTGCTCCTTTTTAATGTCTGTTGTGACAAGGACTCTGTCCATTCTTCTGTGTTTTTATTGATTGGGCTTTGAGGTCTCCTCCAGTGTGTGTGTGTATATATTTGTTATTTTCTCCTTTTGTTTTTCTCTTTCAGGGAGAAGGAGAGGGAGGAAAACCCAGAGGCGGAGTTCAGTGAGACCTGGCTATTCTTCGGTTGTCGCCATAGAGACCGAGACTTCCTGTTTAGGTGAGTGTCATTTTGACCAAAACGTTGGGTCTTTCCAAAATGGCACCCCATTCCCTATGTTGTACCCGACTCCTGACCTGGGCCTGCATAGGGTTTCTGGTCGTAGTCCACTGTATAGGGAGTATGATGCCATTTCGGAAGCACCCATGTATTCCCAAAGTGAAGCACCCAAATGGGTGATCTCAGACTTTTCCTCCAGAGTACAAAGTGAGCAGAGTGTCGAAGGCATTCCACAGGGGCCCATGTTGACTCCAATGCTTCCCACATTTGTGTCACGTTGGCTGGATGTTCTTTGGGTGGTGGACCGTTCTTGATACACACGAGAACCCGTTGAGTGTGAAAAACAGTGTTGCAGTTCTCGACACAAACCGGTGCACCTGGCACCAACTACTATACCCTGTTCAAACCGGTGCACCTGGCACCAACTACTATACCCTGTTCAAACCGGTGCACCTGGCACCAACTACTATACCCTGTTCAAAGGCACTTAAACCCTTTGTCTTGCTCATTCACCCTCGGAACTGAGCACATATACACAATACATGTCTCAAGGCTTTAAAAATCCTTCTTTAACCTGTCTCCTCCCCTTCATCTACACTGATTTGAAGTGATTTTAACAGGTGACATCAATAAGGGGTCATAGCTTTCACCTGGATAATTTTTAAAAATTGTATTTATTTAACCTTTATTTAACTAGGCAAGTCCGTTAAGAACAAATTCTTATTTACAATGACGGCCTGCCCCGGCCAAAACCGGATGACACTGGGCCAATTGTGCGCCGCCCTATGGGACTCCCAATCACGGCCGGTTGTGATACAGCCTGGATTCGAGCCAGGGTCTGTAGTGACTCCTCTAGCACTGAGATGCAGTGCCTTAAACCGCTGCACCACTCGGTAGCGCAAGTTCACCTGGTCAGTCTGTCATGGAAAGAGCAGGTGTTCTTAATGTTTTGTCCGCTCAGTGTCGCTATGCCATTCAGCAATTCCAGTCAGAAGACTTGAAAACATTTGTATTTCAAATAAAACTGAACTTACTTAACTGAGAGGAATGCAGAACGTCCAAACTATCACCTTAAATGACTAGTAGCACTACAAGGCCAGTACACCAATCAAAGCACTGCATTCTTAGTAGATGAATTTGTCCCGGAAATCATGAAAGAACAGATCAAAGAAATATCCGCCTGTATTTGTTTATTTGCGTCCATCTCTTTGTTAAATGCATTCTCACAGCCAGGTATCCCGATGGTTGTTTGTTCACAGTGTAGATCTCTCTATCTGCAGGAGTTCAACGGCTTTGTCCGGTCAGTGGGGTTCTGAAACGTGAACTGATAGAAAAAAGAATGCATTCCCTTTGATGCTAAATATATTCTGTGGCCCGAGGCTAAACCCTGGTATCCCGGGTGTGACATTAACATTGCTACACAATGTTCTCCTTAAAAAGCCCTAATCAACCCCAAAACATAACATGTGTGTTAGAGGGTAACACCAATCTGACCTACAGTCAGATACTCAGACCCCCTAATGTTTGCCGTTTCCACCTGTTTTCTCCCTTACCCTCCTTATGGTTGGATTGTGATTTCGGTGCAGAGGGAAAGGGGGTTTGCTCAGCTCTTGTTAAGGACCAGATTGGCACCACCAGACCAGGGCTGTTTTCTCTGTCAATACACACCAGGGTTTGACTGAGAGCTGAGGCCAGACAGAAGAGCTCAGCTCAGTGGGGTCTGAGTGGACCCCTGGGACCAGGATGTTAACCTTTCAAACAGAAATCAAAGTCTCATTGTATTGGCTGACATTCAACAGAGAAGGGAGGGAAGGACAGAAAAGAGAGAAAGGAGGAGAAATGGGAAATGGCAATATGAAAGTCTCTTATCTAGAGAGAATATCTTTTCTCTGTTAGTTAGCATCTTTCCCCTGGACGTTTCTGTTAGACGTCTTTCCCCTGGACGTTTCTGTTAGACGTCTTTCCCCTGGACGTTTCTGTTAGACGTCTTTCCCCTGGACGTTTCTGTTAGACGTCTTTCCCCTGGACGTTTCTGTTAGACGTCTTTCCCCTGGACGTTTCTGTTAGACGTCTTTCCCCTGGACGTTTCTGTTAGACGTCTTTCCCCTGGACGTTTCTGTTAGACGTCTTTCCCCTGGACGTTTCTGTTAGACGTGACATCTTTCCCTGGACGTTTCTGTTAGACGTGACACCTTTTAAGGGGGTGTGTTATTCATGTTGTTCTTTGATCACCAGGAAGTGAACCCTCGTCGCTGCTCTTGTTGATTCTGTCTGTGACCTCTTCCTCCCCTCTTCCTGTTTTCTCTCTTGTTTTTCTGGTGTTTAACATGCTTGGTAAACTAGGGATTTGTTTGCAGCTGTCAGAGGTAAAAGAGAATTGTTCATACTGAGTCATCCAGATGAATAAATGTCATAAGATAAACATGGTGATGTTGTTGCATCAATGTGTGACATTCAACCCAGTGAAGGACAAAAAGAGAGAGAGAAATGTACAGTAAACACAATGTCTCCTTCGCTCACCTCCCCTGCAGTATTTACTGCATTTATTCTCATTCCTGTCATGGCCTTCATATTTTATTAAAACTAGTTCTAAAAAGTCTCCCTGCTACTGCAAAACATTATGTGAATACCTTCACCCAAGTTCCCTGTGTTTCCAGACAACATCCCATATGTCTCTGTCTGTCTGTCCGCCGGTCCATCCTGTCAACCTTGGGTAAGGTTCTTCACTGGCCCAGAAAACAGTCAACTTTTATCGTGCTGTTCCTATATACACAAGGCCCTGTTAAACATTGAGGCGGAATACACAAACAAGCAAGTAATGGACACAGACACACAGACAAGGTTGCAGCAAGGCTAGGTGGATTGATTGTATACAAAAAATATGGTTATCAGAGGGACTCAACCTTATGAAGTCTATATTTGTCCATTTCTCTTGCGCTGAATAAGGTGCATCGGCTAGCCTGTGTGTTTATGCGTAGGCTTCTACACCGCTTGGATGGATATTAAAAACAGTGACATATATGTGTAAAATAACTCTCATTAAAGCTACAGTGTGTAAAATAACTCATCGTCTCTCTCGCTCTCTCTTTCTCTCAGAGAGGAGCTGCAGGGGTTTGTGGCCAGTGGAATCCTCACCCATCTGAAGGTGTCTTTCTCACGGGACACTCAGGAGGGAACAGAAACACAGACCGAGACGGGACCCAGATACGTCCAACACAACCTGCTCAGCCATGCCAAAGACATCGTCAACCTCCTCCTCAAGGAGAATGGGTACCTCTATGTCTGCGGGTGAGCTCAGCTTTGATGATGTCCATAGGGAAACAATGGAACAGTATGGTTGATAGAGATCATTATGTTAGTAGATGTGGATCACTGATTTTACTGTCTGCCTTTTGCTCCCACAGTGATGCTAAGAACATGGCTAAAGATGTAAACGACACCCTGATAGAGATGGTATCAGCAGAGCTTCAGCTGGATAAACTGGACGCCATGAAAAGACTGGCCGGACTCAGGGAGGAGAAACGTTATCTTCAGGACATCTGGAGCTGAAAGAATTCACACCCCTTGACTTTTTCTACATTTTTTTTTGTATTACAAGTTGGGATTGAAATGTATGTAATTGTCAGGCCAGCATCCCGGAGTCGCCTTTTCACTGTTGACGTTGAGACTGGTGTTTTGCAGGTACTATTTAATGAAGCTGCCAGCTGAGGACTTGTGAGGCGTCTGTTTCTAAAACTAGACACTCTAATGTACTAGTCCTCTTGCTAAGTAGTGCTCCGGGGACTCCCACTCCTCTTTCAATTCTGGTTAGCGCCAGTTTGCGCTGTTCTGTGAAGGGAGTAGTACACAGTGTTGGACGAGATCTTCAGTTTCTTGGCAATTTCTCACATGGAATAGCCTTCATTTCTCAGAACAAGAATAGACGGACAAGTTACAGAAGAAATGTATTTGTTTCTGGCCAGTTTGAGCCTGTAATCGAACCCACAAATGCTGATTCTCCATATACTCAGCTAGTCTAAAGAAGGCCAGTTGTATTGCTTCTTTAAGCAGAACAACAGTTTTCAGCTGTGCTAACATAATTGCAAAAGGGTTTTCTAATGATCAATTAGCCTTTTTAAAATGATAAACTTGGATTAGCTAACACAACGTGCCATTGGAACACAGGAGTGATGGTTGCTGATAATGGGCCTCTGTACGCCTTTGTAGATATTCCATACAAAATTAGCCGTTTCCAGCTACAATAGTCATTAACAAAATGAACAATGTCTACACTGTATTTCTGATCAATTTGATGTTATTTTAATGGACAAAAAATTGTGCTTTTCTTTCAAAAACAAGGACATTTCTAAGTGAATTCATTTTCAATACATTACCAAACATTTCTAAAAACATGTTTTCACTTTGTCAATATGGGGTATTGTGTGTAGATGGGCGAGAAGAGAAATATATTTAATCCATTTTGAATTAAAGCTAACAACAATGTGGAATAAGTCAAAGGGTATGAATACTTTCTGAAGGCTCTGTATTTTATGTCGCAGGAAGCTACTCTTCCTGAGGTCCAGCAACATTAAGGCAGTTCAAATTAAAGGCATTACATTCCATAACACTTTACACAACACATTAAGCGTGATTCCTCAGGCCACTACTCTACTACAAAACAAAATCTGTTTCTGTGTAGTGCGTATGTTCTCGTGTCTGCCTGTGTCTTCACAGTTCCCGCAGTTCAATAAGGTCTACTTTTATAATAAAATTGAAAAAATCTGATTCTACTACTTGCATCAGTTGTGGAGTAGAGTTCCATGTAGTCATGGCTCTATGTAGTACTGAGTGCCTCCCACAGTCTGAATTTGACTTGGGGATTGTGAAGAGACCTTTGGTAGCATGTCTGGGTGTTAGAGCTGTATGCTAGTAGTTTAAACAGACACCTCGGTGCATTCAGCATGTCTATACCTCTCACAAATACAAGTATTGATGAAGTTCATCTCTCCTCCACTTTGAGCCAGGAGAGATTGACATGCATATTATTAATGTTAGAAGCTGTGCTGCCCTGTTCTGAGCCAATTGTAATTCTTCCGAGGTCCCTCTTTCTGGCACCTGACCACACGACTTAACAGTAGTCGAGGTGCAACAAAACTATGGCCTGCAGAGCAGCACTTTATTATAGACAGACTTCTCCCCAACTTAGCTACTGTTTTATCAACATGTTTTGACCATGACAATTGGTCACATAAACCTGCTCAATTTCCACATAATTTATTACAACCTTTAGTTGAGGTTTAGGGTTCGGTGAAGAATTTATACGATGCTTTTAGTTTTTTTTTTTATATTCAGGATGATCTTATTCCCGTTCTGAAACGAACTGCAGCTCTTTAAGTTTTGCAGTGATTTCACTCGCTGTAGTAGCTGACGGGTATAGTGTTGAGTCATCCACATACATACAGTCGTGGCCAAAAGTTTTGAGAATGACACAAATATTAATTTTCACAAAGTCTGCTGTCTCAGTTTGCATGATGGCAATTTGCATATACTCCAGAATGATATGAAGAGTGATCAGATGAATTACAATTAATTGCAAAGTCCCTCTTTGCCATGCAAATGAACTGAATCCCCCAAAAAACATTTCCACTGCATTTCAGCCCTGCCACAAAAGTACCAGCTGACATGTCAGTGATTCTCTCGTTAACACAGGTGTGAGTGTTGACAAGGCTGGAGGTCACTCTGTCATGCTGATTGAATTTGAAATAACAGACTGGAAGCTTCAAAATGAGGCTGGTGTTTGGAATCATTGTTCTTCCTCTGTCAGCCATGGTTACCTGCAAGGAAACACGTGCCGTCATCATTGCTTTGCACAAAAAGGGCTTCACAGGCAAGGATATTGCAGCCAGTAAGATTGCACCTAAATCAACCATTTATCGGATCATCAAGAACTTCAAGGAGAGCGGTTCAATTGTTGTGAAGAAGGCTTCAGGGTGCCCAAGAAAGTCTAGCAAGCGCCAGGACCGTCTCCTAAAGTTGATTCAGCTGCAGGATCGGGGCACCACCAGTACAGAGCTTGCTCAGGAATGGCAGCAGGCAGGTGTGAGTGCATCTGCACACACAGTGAGGCAAAGAGTTTTGGAGGGTGGCCTGGTGTCAAGAAGGGCAGCAAACAAGCCACTTCTCTCCAGGAAAAACATCAGGAACAGACTGATATTCTGCAAAAGGTACAGGGATTGAACTGCTGAGGACTGGGGTAAACTCATTTTCTCTAAGGAATCCCCTTTCCGATTGTTTGGGGTATCCTGAAAAAAGCTTGTCCGGAGAAGACAAGGTGAGCGCTACCATCAGTCCTGTGTCATGCCTACAGTAAAGCATCCTGAGACCATTCATGTGTGGGGTTGCATCTCAGCCAAGGGAGTGGGCTCACTCACAATTTTGCCCAAGAACACAGCCATGAATAAAGAATGGTACCAACACATCCTTCGAGAGCAACTTCTCCCAACCACCCAGGAACAGTTTGGTGACGAAAGATGCCTTTTCCAGCATGATGGAGCACCTTGCCATAAGGCAAAAGTGATAACTACGTGGCTCTGGGAACAAAACCTCTCCAGACCTTAATCTCATTGAGAACTTGTGGTCAATCCTCAAGAGGCGGGTGGACAAACAAAAACCCACACATTCTGACAAACTCCAAGCATTGATTATGCAAGAATAGGCTGCCATCAGTCAGGATATGGCCCAGAAGTTAATTGACAGCATGTCAGGGCGGATTGCAGAGTTCTTGAAAAAGAAGGGACAACACTGCAAATATTGACTCTTTGCATCAACTTCATGTAATTGTCAATAAAAGCCGTTGACACTTATGAAATGCTTTTAATTATACTTCAGTATTCCACAGTAACATCTGACAAAAATATCTAAAGGCACTGAAGCAGCAACCTTTGAAAATTAATATTTGTGTCATTCTCAAAACTTTTGGCAATGACTAGACGCACTGGCTTTAATCAAGTTAGTAAAAATTGAGAAAAGTAAGGGGCCTAGACAGCTGCCCTGGGCAATTCCTGATTCTTCCTGGATTATGTTGGAGAGGCTTCCATTAAAGAACACTCTCTGTGTTCTGTTAGACCGGCAACTCTTTATTCACAATATAGCAGGGGTGTAAAGCCATAACACGTACGTTTTTCCATCAGGAGACATCAATTTCTCTCAGCCAATCATCAGTCATTTGTGTAGGTGCCATGCTTGTTGAATGTCATTCCCTATAAGCGTGTTGAAAGTCTGTTGTCAATTTGTTTACAGTAAAATAGCATTGTATGTGGTCAAACACAATTTTTTCCAAAGGTTTACTAAGGGTTGTTAACAATGTGATTGGTTGTCTATTTGAGCCAGTAAAGGGAGGCTTTGCTATTCTTCACTAGCGGAATTACTTTGGTTTCTCTCCATGCCTGAGGGCACACACTTTCTAGCAGGCTTAGATTGAAGATATGGCAAATAGCAGTGGCAATATCCTCAGCTATTATCCTCAGTAATTTTCCATCCAAGTTGCCTGCTTGAAAGGTCTGATGTATTTCTGATGCTCACTGTATGATGATAATATTGTATGAAGATCTGGTGGGTGAAACTAATCTTGGCACGGGTACAAGACCAGATGAAACCTATTCAGAGAGAACAATCAAAGATAATGAGTTTTGATTGATTAGGGATGATTGTGTTTTAATTCAAGAATCATTTAATCGTTCAAGGTGACTTTCCTCACTAGATGAAGCTGTAGCAGGCGGTTAGTTAATTGAAGGATTTCCGCTATGGGCCTCCACCCAAGTTTCAAGTTTTATGAGTTGTATGTATGGGATAAGCATGGTATACATCCAACTAAATGTTTACTGCAGGTTCCTTCTCGACAATGCAACAACAATAAGAAATAGTCCACAAAAAAATCATGATTAATCTTTATTTTAAAATGGTGTCATATTGAGACCGTCTCTTTTTCAAACGAGCAAAACATGACAATAAAAAAAACAATCTTCACTTGGATCATTCTCCACTGTTTTAAATTCCCCAAAATGCAGCAGACATTCAACCTTGAGCCTCTCATGCAACCCTTTTTTTCCCTCCCCAATTTCGTGGTTTCCAATTGATAGTTACCGTCTTGTCTCATCACTGCAACTCCAATATGGACTCAGGAGAGGCGAAGGTGTCCTCCGAAACACAACCACTCTACTTCTTGACACAATGCCCACTTAAGACGGAACCCAGCTACACCAATGTGTTGGAGGAAACACTGTGCACCTGGCAACCGTGTCAGCGTGCACTGTGCCCGGCCTGCCACACTAGTGCACGATGGGACAAGGACATCCCTGCCGGCCAAACCCTCCCCTAACCCGGATGATGCTGTGCCAATTGTGCACTGCCCCATGGGCGTCCCGAGACTGGATTCAAACCCAGAATCTCTAGTGGCACAGCTAGCACTGCGATGCAGTGCCTTAGACCATTGTGCCACTCGGGAGGCCCAACACATTCAAACCTGAGCCTCTCCTGCTACACATTTAAACCTGAGCCTCTCCTGCTACACATTCAAACCTGAGCCTCTCCTGCTACACATTTAAACCTGAGCCTCTCCTGCTACTCATTCAAGCCTGAGCCGCCCCTGCAAAACATTCAAACCTGAGCCTCTCCTGCAACACATTCAAACCTGAGCCGCCCCTGCAACACATTCAAACCTGAGCCTCCCCTGCAACACATTCAAACCTGAGCAACACATTCAAACCTCCCCTGCAACACATTCCACCCTGAGCCTCTCCTGCAACACATTCCACCCTGAGCCTCCCCTGCAACACATTCAAACCTGAGCCGCCCCTGCAACACATTCAAACCTGAGCCTCCCCTGCAACACATTCAAACCTGAGCCTCCCCTGCAACACATTCCACCCTGAGCCTCTCCTGCAACACATTCCACCCTGAGCCTCTCCTGCAACACATTCCACCCTGAGCTTTTCCTGCAAAACATTCCATCCTGATTCTCCCCTGCAACACATTCAATCCTGAGCCTCTCCTGCAACACATTCAAGCCTGATTCACCCCTGCAACACATTCAAGCCTGAGCCTCCCCTGCAACACGTTCCACATATGTAGAAAGCATAAAAACCCAAAGCAGCTCTCCCTAAGTCAGAAGCCACCCTTGGAACCTCCAGCACTAACCAATCTTGTGCTCTTGTATTGTGTTCTATTGTTGTGACCTTGACGAGGGTTGTCAGATACATCAGAAGTTTCTACAGGAGTACTTTAAATAAACAAAAAGCAATGCTGCTCTCTTCTTACATACAGAGAGGCCCAACCCACCTTTTGATGCAATACAAAAGGGTGAGTTATAAAATGATCACGAGTAAGAATCTATCTGTTATCTGCTATCTGAGCAGCTAACCGATCGCTGCAGCTGTACGTAGTCTATCGGTAAATAGCCCACCCATTTTTACCTACCTCATCCCCATACTGTTTTTATTTATTTACTTTTCTGCTCTTTTGCACACCAATATCTCTACCTGTACATGACCATCTGATCATTTATCACTCCAGTGTTAATCTGCAAAATTGTAATTATTCGCCTACCTCATGCCTTTT
Organism: Oncorhynchus nerka; assembly: GCF_034236695.1. NCBI lineage: Eukaryota > Metazoa > Chordata > Actinopteri > Salmoniformes > Salmonidae > Oncorhynchus > Oncorhynchus nerka. The sequence continues at coordinate 13,414,947 of NC_088401.1, read as the reverse complement.
GCACACATTGTATATAGACTCCCTTTTTTTCTACTGTGTTATTGACTTGTTTGTTTACTCCATGTGTAACTCTGTGTTGTCTGTTCACACTGCTATGCTTTATCTTGGCCAGGTCGCAGTTGCAAATGAGAACTTGTTCTCAACTAGCCTACCTGGTTAAATAAAGGTGGAGAAAAAAAGGGCAGAGTGGAGAACAGAATCTAGAGGTGTGGAATCTGTAGCTGATGTCTCTGTAATCTAAAACAGAGAAGTGGCAGAAAACTTCCTTTCTATTATCAAGAAGACAGACATGGTCTATTTATGCAAAATAATCACATTTTGATCTTTCATTTCTTTACCAGCTTAGTAACATGCGTTTTAAATGCCAATTCATCATCTAGCCAGCTACCAATATATTTATGAGAGGGAACTCGTTCAATTTTTCTTCCGTTCAGGCTAGTAATTTCAAGGTCACTTAAATCCATGTTATGGGACCTAGGAAATAGCATGTGTTTTGTTTGCCTTAAGTACTAACTTAAGATCCAAGAGTGTATTCTGTAGTGCCTGGAAATCAGACTGCAAATGGGGAAAAGGCTTGATTTACAGATGTAACAGTACTGTGTCATCAGCATAAAAACTTACTAGCAAGAAAAAGTATGTGAACCCTTTGGAATTACATGGATTTGTGCATAAAGTGGTCATACAATTTGATCTGATCTTCATCTAAGTCACAACAACAGACAAACACAGTCTGCTTAAACTAATAACACACAAACAATTATACATTTCTGTGTCTTTATTGAAAACACCGTGTAAACATTCACAGTGCAGGGTGGAAAAAGTATGTGAACCCTTGGATTTAATAACTAGTTGACCCTACTTTGGCAGCAATCACCAAACATGTTCTGTAGTTGCGGATCAGACTTGCACCGTGGGCAGGAGGAATTTTGGACCATTCCTTTTTACAAAACTGTTCAGGTCAGCAATAGTCTTTGCATGTCTGGTGTGAACTGCTCTCTTGAGGTCATGCCACAGCATCTCAATCGGGTTGAGGTCAGGACTCTGACTGGGCCACTCCAAAAGGCGTATTTTCTTCTGTTGAAGCCATTCTGTTGTTGATTTACTTCTGTGTTTTGGGTTGTTGTCCTGTTGCATCATTGAACTTCTCTTGAGCTTCAATTGGCAGACAGATAGCCTAGCATTCTCCTGCAAAATGTCTTGATAAATTTGGGAATTAATTTTTCCGTCGATGATAGCAAGCTGTCCAGGCCCTGAGGCAGCAAAGCAGCCCCAAATCATGATGCTCCCTCCACCATACTTTACAGTTGGGATGAGGTTTTGATGTTGGTGTGCTGTGCCTTTTTGTCTCCACACATAGTGTTGTGTGTTCCTTCCAAACAACTCAATTTTAGTTTCATCTGTCCACAGAATATTTTCCCAGTAGCGCCGTGGAACATTCAGGTGCTCTTTTGCAAACTTCAGACATGCAAGTGTTTTTTTTTTGGACAGCAGTGGCTTCTTCAGGTGGTGTCCTCCCATGACCACCATTCTTGTTTAGTGTTTTACGTATCGTAGACTCGTTAACAGAGATGTTAGAATGTTCCAGAGATTTCTGTAAGTCTTTAGCTGACACTAGGATTCGTCTTAACCACATTCAGCATTCTGCTCTGTGCTCTTGCAGTCATCTTTGCAGGACGGCCACTCCTAGGGAGAGTAGCAACAGTGCTGAACTTTCTCCATTTATAGTCAATTTGTCTTAGCGTGGACTGATGAACATCAAGGCTTTTATAGATACTTTTGTAACCCTTTCCAGCTTTATGCAAGTCAACAATTCTTAATCTTAGGTCTTCTGAGATCTCTTTTGTTCGAGGCATGGTTCACATCAGGCAATGCTTCTTGTGAATAGCAAACTCAAACTTTGTGATTGTTTTTTATAGGGCAGAGCAGCTCTAACCAACATCTCCAATCTCATCTCATTGATTGGACTCCAATTAGTTTTTGGAGAAGTCATTAGATGCGGAAGGGTAGCCTAGTGGTTAGAGCGTTGGACTAGTAACCGAAAGGTTGCAAGTTCAACTCCCCGAGCTGACAAGGTACAAATCTGTCTTTCTGCCCCTGAACATGCAGTTAACCCACTGTTCCTAGGCCGTCATTGAAAATAAGAATTTGTTCTTAACTGACTTGCCTAGTTAAATAAAGATTAAAAAAAGATTAGGAGTTCACATACTTTTTCCAACCTACACTGTGAATATTTAAATGATGCATTCAATATAGACAAGAAAAATGCAATAATTTGCTGTTATTAGTTTAAGCAGACTGTGTTCGTCTATTGTTGTGACTAAGAAGAAGATCAGATCAATGTTTGATTTATGCAGTTTATGCCGAAATCCAGGTAATTCAGAAGGGTTCACAAACTTTTTCTTGACAATGTATGTAAAATGTTTTCACAGTATTTCCATTGTTATTTATATACAGCATAATCAACAGGTGTAGACTAACAGTGAAATGGCGAGATCATGGAACGGGCAGTCCTTCCCCGGGAGGAAGAGCAGCTCCGTCTTGCCGAGGTTCAGCTTGAGGTGGTGATCCGTCATTCCCAACAATGCAGAGAAATAATAGAAAAGTAATGACACACAAAGAAAAGGAATAAATACACAATGAGTAATGATAACTTGGCTATGTACACGGAGTACCAGTACTGAGTTGATGTGCAGGGGTACGAGGTAATTGAGGTAGATACATTACATGGCCAAACGTATGTGGACACGTGGTCATCGAACATCTCAAAATCAATGGGCATTAATATGGAGTTGGTCCGCCCTTTGCTACTATAACAGCCTCCACTCTTCTGAGAAGGCTTTCCACTAGATGTTGGGAACATTGCTAAGGGGACTTGCTTCCATTCAGCCACAAAAGCATTAGTGAGGTCGGGCACTGATGTTGGGCGATTAGGCCTGGCTCGCAGTCGGCGTTCCAACTCATCCCAAAGCTTTACACTGCAGCCAACGCTTGGCATTGCTCATGGTGATCTTAAGCTTGTGTGCGTGTGCTCGGCCATGGAAACCCATTTCATGAAGCTCACGACAAACAGTTTGAATATCCAATCATTTGAAGGGGTGTCCACATACTTTTGTGTATATATAGTGCCTTATCTGATTATCTGGACCAGTCCAGTGACTGCTGTGAAAGGACAGCTGACAACATAGGAAAGTCTGTGTGACTGCTTGGAGAGACAGCTGACCGGGGGGAATAGACCCCACTGGGGCTGTCATGGGCTAGCTACCCATGTTGGCAGTCTCCGACACTGCATCAGTATGTGCTACTGAAAGTCAACAAAGGAACATACCCCTAGAGCCTGCGAGAGCTGGGGCGCAAGATGGCTCAACGACTGATCACACGGCTATGGACCCAGGAACGGGAACGACTACAGCACATGACACAACCATAACAGGATGAAAATCAAGCCAAGCAAATCTCGAAGCATCTCCATAGTCAAGGGACAGCTTAAAGATGTGAGGTTCTGCATTGGACATGACCCGATACCAACGGTGTCCCGTCAAGAGCCTGGGTAGATGGTACAACGAAAGCCTCCGGGATAAAGATCAAGTGCAGCAAGTAAGGCAGGACATGGCCGACGGTCTTGAGAATGTCAACAAGACCCTACTGCCTGGGAGGCTCAAGCTTTGGTGCCTACAGTTTGGACTTCTCCCCCGGGTAATGTGGCCACTCACCGTCTATGAGGTCCCAATAACAACAGTGGAGAAGATGGAGCGAACCATTATCTCATACGTGAAGAAATGGCTGGGTGTCCCACAATGCCTGAGTAACATCGGCCTTTATGGCAAAGGGGTCCTTGAACTACCTCTTACAAGTCTAACGGAGGAGTACAAGTGCTCTAAAGTAAGACTTCAGATGACATTGAAGGACTCCAAAGACCAGACCATTAGCAAGGCTGCACCTCCCCTGCAAACTGGACGGAAATGGACATCATCCAAGGCTATGCAGCAAGCAACATCAGCCCTGAGACACCAAGACATTGTGGGGAATATCCAGCATGGAAGAGGAGGCTTTGGCCTGGCAGCAAGCAAACCAACTTGCAAAACTACAGGATCATCTGAATGCAGGAAGCTGGTGGTCGAGGAGGTGCGCAGACAGGAGGAGACTGCAAGAAGTGCAAAGGCTGTCTCTCTTACTAAACAAGGGCAATGGACGTGGTGGGAAGGCCTGGAGAGGAGAAAGATCAACTGGAGTGAGCTTTGGCAAATGGAGGCAAGCAACATCAGCTTCATCATAAGAGCTGTTTATGATGTGCTTCCATCACCATAAAACCTACATCAATGGTATGGCGAGGACTCGACCTGCCCCCTCTGCCCAGCTCCAGCGACTCTCAGGCATATAATGACAGGTTGCAAGACCAGCCTCTCACAAGGCCGCTACACCTGGAGGCACAATCAGGTCCTCAAGAGCCTGGCTGCAGCACTTGAGACCAAGAGGAGTGCAACCAATTCATTACCTCCAAAAACAAGCAATCCCGTCAAAACAACAACATTCATCCGGGAGGGACAAAAAAGCTCCAAGCATCCTCCTACAAAGCCAGAAACTGGACACCTAGCCATGGCCCGGGACTGGAAGATGCTTGTCGATATTGGCCAGCAACTCATTTTTCCACCTGAGATTGCTTCTACTAACGTTAGGCCAGACTTGGTACTCTGGTCCCCTTCACGAAAGGCTGTGTACATCATAGAGCTCACAGTCCCGTGGGAAAACTCTGTTGAAGAGGCCTACGAGCGTAAGAAACTGCTTTACACAGAGTTGGCAGCAGACGCAACTCAGCGTGGCTGGAATGCAAAAGTCTGGCCAGTTGAAGTGGGATGCAGAGGATTCGTGGCTTCTTCCACCATCAGGTTGCTGAAAGAACTTGGAATCCATGGACAGGCTCTGCGGCAGACCGTCAGAGCAGTTTCTCAAGCAGCTGAAAGAGGCAGCCAGTGGATCTGGATCAAACGGAAGGACCCTTGCTGGGCTATAACTTCATGACCCCCCACCCCCACCTGAGAACCCAATTCAGATCCCTCCAACTTGAGGAGGGCATATGAGGTATGCGGTCAGCTGTAGGGCTGGCTCAGGGAAGAGGATGCCCCTGCCTTGCATAGTCCCGTGGGACATCTTAATTGGGCATGGGACACAAGCTAAGGCTTGATCACCCTTTAGCTGGCCACCTTTGATGAGGGTGTTTAGTGATTAAAGGCCGAAACACCCACTGATTCGAAGGCACGCTACTGAGAATGTGTCCCAAAATTGACATCTTACCCCAGTCTAAGAAATAAACCTCCCATGCCACTCTGTCAACATCATGGCAAATCTCATGTGAGTGCATTCCATCTATTGGCACAAGGGACAGTTTTTAACATCTCGTCCCGTGTTTTATGATTCCTTCAGAAAGTATTCAGACCTCTTGTCTTTTTCCACATTTTGTTAAGTTACAGCCTTATTCTAAAATTGATTGAGTACTTTTCCCCTCATCAATCTACACACAATTCCCCATAATGACAAAGTGAAAACAGGTTTTTTGACATTTTGTACAAACTTATTTACATAAGTATTCCGACCCTTTGCTACGAGATTCGAAATTGAGCTCTGATGCATCCTGTTTCCATTGATCATCCTTGAGATGTTTCTACAACTTGACTGGAGTCCACCTGTGGTAAATTAAATTGATTGGACATGATTTGGAAAGGCACACAGCTGTCTATATAAGGTCCCAGAGTTGACAGTGCATGTCAGAGCAAAAACCAAGCGATGAGGTCGAAGGAATTGTCCGCAGAGCTCCGAGACAGGATTGTGTCAAGGCACAGGAAGGGTACCAAAACATTTCTGCATTATTGAAGGTCCCCAAGAACACAGTAGCCTCCATCATTCTTAAATGGAAGAAGTTTGGAACCACCAACTCTTCCTAGAGCTGTACGAAAGGCCAAACTGAGAAATCAGGGGAGAAAAGCCTTGGTCAGGGAGGTGACCAAGAACCCAATAGTCACTCTGACAGAGCTCTAGAGTTCCTCTGGAGATGAGGGACAACAATCTCTGCAACACTCCACCATTCAGGCCTTTATGGTAGAGTGGCCAGACGGAAGCCACTCCTCAGTAAAAGGCACATGACGGCCCACTTGGAGTTTGCCAAAAGGCACCTAAAGACTCTCAGACCAGGAGAAACAAGATTCTCTGGTCTGAGGAAACCAAGATTGAAATCTTTGGCTTAAATTCCAAGCGTCACGTCTGGAGGAAACCTGGCACCATTCCTACGGAGAAGCACGGTGGTGGCAGCATCATGCTGTGGGGATGTTTTTCAGCGGCTGGGACAGGGAGACTAGTCAGGATCGAGGCAAAGATGAACGGAGCAAAGTACAGAGAGATCCTTGATGAAATCCTGCTCCAGAGCGCTCAGGACCTCAGACTGTGGCAAAGGTTCACCTTCCAGCAGGACAATGACCCTAAGCACACAGCCAAGCCAACACAGGAGTGGCTTCGGGACAAGTCTGAATGTCCTTGAGTGGCCCATCCAGAGCCCGGACTTGAACCCGATCAAACATCTCTGGAGAGACCTGAAAATAGCTGTGCAGCATTGAAAGGATCTACAGAGAAGAATGGGAGAAACTCCCCAAATACAGGTGTGCCAAGCTTGTAGCTTCCGATCCAAGAAGACTCGAGGCTTCAATCGCTGCCAAAGGTGCTTCAACAAGGTACTGAGTAAAGGGTCTGAATACTTATGTAAATGTGATATTTCAGTTTTTTAAATATTTTTTTAATACATTTGCTAACATTTCTAAAAAACAGTTTTTGCTTTGTCATTAAGGGGTATTGTGCATAGATTGATGAGGACATTTTAGAATAAGACTGTAACGTAACAAAATGTGGTCAAGCAGTCTGAAGTTCTTTCTGAATGCACTGTAAAGTGTATGTGAGGTAGCTATGTATTTTTTATTTACATTTTTTAAATTTCACCTTTATTTAACCAGGTGGCCAGTTGAGAACACCTTTATTTAACCAGGTAGGCCAGTTGAGAACACCTTTATTTAACCAGGTAAGCCAGTTGAGAACACCTTTATTTAACCAGGTAAGCCAGTTGAGACCAAGTTCTCATTTACAACTGCGACCTGGCCAAGATAAAGCAAAGCAGTGCGACAAAAACAACACAGAGTTACACATGGGATAAACAAACGTACAGTCAATTACACAATAGATAAAATCTGTATACAGTGTGTGCAAATGGAGTAAGGAGGTAAGGCAATAAATAGGCCAATAGTGGCGAAGTAATGACAATTTAGCAATTTACACTGGAGTGATAGATGTGCAGTTGAGGATGTGCAAGTAGAAATAATGGTGTGAAAAAGAGAGAAAAACAAAAACAAATATGTGGATGAGGTAGGTAGTTGGTTGGATGGGCTATTTACAGATGGGCTGTGTACAGCTGCAGCGATCGGTAAGCTGCTCTGACAGCTGACGCTTAAAGTTAGTGAGGGAGATATAAGTCTCCAACTTCAGTGATTTTTGCAATTCGTTTCAGTCATTGGCAGCAGAGAACTGGAAGCAAAAGCGGCCAAAGGAAGAATTGGCTTTGGGGATGACCGGTGAAATATACCTGCTGGAGCGCATGCTACGGGTGGGTGTTGCTATGGTGACTAGTGACCTGAGATAAGACGGGGTTTTACCTAGCAAAGACTTATAGATGACCTGGAGCCAGTGGGTCTGGCGACGAATGTGTAGCGAGGACCAGCCAATGAGAGCATACAGGTCGCAGTGGTGGGTAGTATATGGGGCTTTGGTGACAAAACGGATGGCACTATGATAGACTACATCCAATTTGCTGAGTAGAGTGTTGGAGGCTATTTTGTAAATTACATCACCGAAGTCAAGGATTGATAGGATAGTCAGTTTTACGAGGGTATGTTTGGCAGCATGAGTGAAGGAGGCTTTGTTGCGAAATAGGAAGCCGATTCTAGATTTAATTTTGGATTGGAGATGCTTAATATGAGTCTGTAATGAGGGTTTGCAGGTCAGCCAGATACCTAGGTATTTATAGATGTCCACATATTCTAAGTCAGAACCGTCCAGAGTAGTGATGCTTGTCGGGCAGCGATCGGTTGAAGAGCATGCATTTAGTTGTACTAGCATTTAAGAGCAGTTGGAGGCCACGGAAGGAGTGCTGTGTGGTATTGAATCTCGTTTGGAGGTTTGTGTCCAAAGAAGGGCCAGAGGTATACAGAATGGTGTCGTCTGCGTAGAGGTGGATCAAAGAATCACCCACAGCAAGAGCGACATCATTGATATATACAGAGAAAAGAGTCGGCCCTAGAATTGAACCCTGTGGCACCCCCATAGACTGCCAGAGGTCCGGACAACAGGCCCTCCGATTTGACACACTGAACTCTATCTGAGAAGTAGTTAGTGAACCAGGCGAGGCAGTCATTAGAGAAACCAAGGCTGTTGAGTCTGCCGATAAGAATACGATGATTGACAGAGTCGAAAGCCTTGGCCAGGTCAATGAAGACGGATGCACAGTACAGGCTTTTGTCAATGCCGGTTATGATATTGTTTAGGACCTTGAGCGTGCCTGAGATGCACCCGTGACCAGCTCGGAAACCGGATTGCATAGCGGAGAAGACATGGTGGGATTCAAAATGGTCGGTGAACTGTTTGTTCACTTGACT